>NW_015507095.1:266405-289798 GCF_001515645.1 Sinocyclocheilus grahami
TGAAAGATTTCTTTTTGGGTGAACTCTCTCTTTAAAAACAGAAGGGACTGCGTGTTGATTTGCAGAGCAGGATGTGGATACGTAATGTTCTCCTGAAAGATGCACCATTCACCACAAATGCAAACACCACGATTTTATTCCTGCGCTGAAAAATTCTGTTCACAGCTAGCTTATTTATTGTTTTTGATAAAGCTAATGTTTGGAAAATACGTTTGCATTCCAATTTTTTTCCAGTAGTTATTACTTCTAAGGCAACTTCTTTTGTTTTGCTGCTCTCCTCTCCGCATTCGTCACTGCTCACCAGATCTTGCGCTACGCCTACATCCGCCGGAATGAGCGCGCGCACGACAGTTAGCGGAAGCTAGAGATTATGGTTTATAAAGTTTTAAATATTTTTTCTTTAAAAAAAAAAGCATCGATTCGCTTCAGGAGGCCTTTATTCAGCCCCGGAGCCATATGAGGCACGTTATATGATGGATGGATGCGCTTTATTGGACTTCTTTTGGACTATTGAAAAATAACACCCATTCACTGTTCTGAGAGTGTTTTACATTATATGTTTTGACAACTGAAATGTATAAGCATTTTAATGCAAGAAGTCTATTACACTGTTAAGATCTCATTTAAATTACAAGCTTTTAGAGTTTTACTTTTTGGCCATATAAATATCAGCATCTGCACCAAATTGCATATTTTTGCTCAGTTTGGGCCTCTTCAAGAAATGAGCTTTATATTCTTGCTATATCATAAAATAGATAAGCCATAAATGCATGATGTAACAAAAATGATACTTAAACCTATGCAAACTTTTTTTTTTTTTTGGGACTCTCCAACACTAAAAGAATGTTGGACTCTTATTTCATATGTCAGGCTTTGCCCGGTTATGATCACGCATGAAAAAGACCATATGTGCAGTTAATTTAGTTACATAATCTACAGTAAATGAGTTCTATAGGCAGTTATATCATTTAGAGTCAAACTGCCTTTTGTTATTGTGTAGCATTTGTGCAGCAAAAATCCCAACGCTAATCATGCTGTATCTACCTTAGGGCTCTACCCGTGAATGGAACTTATGACCTTGGCATTGCTAGGCCAGTGCTCTACAAGTGAAGCTACAGAAATCACCTCCTGGTATTCTCCCAGCGGGGTGAGGTACTGGAGGATGAGGCGCTGCTCTATTCCAGGTGTGAGCGGGCACAGGTGGTAGTTATTTCCTATCACCCACGGGCTCATCTCAGTCCAGCTGCTGTTGGACATCTCACTGCTGCGCTCCGGCTCTGGCTGCGAGAAGTTCAGCTTCTGCTTTACTTTGCCACCGTTCTCCTTCTTCCTCCAGTTCCTCATGACTTCACCTGGGCTGTCCGTTTCGTCCAGCTCTAAAGGGAGTGCTGCAGCGGGCTTCATCAGGCCCTTCATGCCTGTGTTACCTCTCCCCACGCTCCTCGCAGCAGACACGGGCTGCAGCTCAGCGTCGGAGTCGGTTCTTCTCGAGTCGTGATTCTCGGAGTTAGGAGTGTTAGGAGCGAACTCTCCGTCCACGGCTTCCTCGTCCAGGGGCAGCAGTGGAGCGAGACTCTTGCTTGGACGCTTACTGTCCTTCCTGTTCTCTGCCTCCTTTTCCTGAAGCTCTCTCAGTCTCTGCAGCATCAAAGGAACCTGCGACACAAACACTGATTTTTACATTTCCATGCAATTATATGGACACTAAATAGCACTAAAAGCATCAGTTTCTTAGTCATTATTAGTCAAGACCGCAGGATGTTTTCTGTCCACAAGCAACATGTTTATATTTACACCCATCAAGCGATCATTAACTACAGGGCTGTCGTTTCATTATCATATGTGAGCCTGCAGCACAAAAGCAGTGTTAAGTCGCTGGGGTATATTTGTAGCTATAGCCAAAAATACGCTGTATGGATCAAAATTATTGATTTTCTTTTATGCTAAAAATCATTAGGATATTAAGTAAAGATCATGTTCCATGAAGATATTTTGTAAATTTCCTACCGTAGATATATCAAAACTTAATTTTTGATTAGTAATATGCATTGCTAAGACCTTCATTTGGACAACTTTAAAGATAATTTTCTCAATATTTAGATTTTTTTGCACCCTCAGATTCCAGATTTTCAAATAGTTGTATCTCAACCAAATATTGTCCTATCCTAACAAACCATACATCAATGGAAAGCTTGTGATTTCAGATGATGCATAAATCTCAATTTCGAAAAATTGACCCTTATGACTGGTTTTGTGCTCCAGGGTCAAAGCTATTAAAGCACAGAAATAAACCAAATACTCAAGACTAATACACTACACTTACTTACAGTGGTGTAGTGATATACTGCCACAAAGATATATTTGTAGGGCCAGGCAATATGGTGATATATCACATGACAATAGTAAAGTATTGATCAAATTTCATTTATATCAAGACCATTAAATATATCCGTGCAGCTTTTAGTGGGCAGGACTGTGTAGTTATTGGCATGTACGGGTGATAAAGAAATGTTCAAGAACTGAACTGAGCTCTCTTTCATGGCTTATTACACTTGATGGTCACATTTGCACAAAGATGCTTGGCGAGTCTAGAGGTAGAGGTACTCGAGTCTTGGCGAGTATTCATGTAAACACAGTTGGTTATGTCTTTAGTGACTGAAAACAAAAAAAACTGGATCTGGGATTGATCTTAAAGTGACAGCAGCCTAATATACCTGCTGCTGTCTGCGTCATTCATTTTAATCAAACAACAAAACCGAGATAAATCACTCACTCAAATAAAGCACTTCTAGGCTCTTTTAAAGGATGAGATTTGTGACTGCAGAGGGGCTTCCCGCACATATACACAAAACAGAAAAATCTCTGTTGACAGACACTTCATATCATGGTCATGATGTACAGCCACAGCACCCAAATACTACTTAAACAATATATATGAGGAGATCATAATTATTTTTATTTTGTCTTTTATTTACTTATTAAGTCCTGCATGATTTAATGTATGATATCAATATTTTGTTTTCCAAACGGTATTTGGTAATTTAAGACATAACCAAATCTTTACATGTATATTTACATGTACAAAGACTGGAAGACAGGCATTTGGACATTTATAATAACAATATTAATGTAAAATGGATAAAATATGTAAGCAGCGCGCATGTGCTAGTGTTAACCAGGGAGCTGGTACTATCTACTGAATGCAGTCAATTCAACCCATGATGTAACTGTGAATTCAGTCACAAGTCAAAATATCATGTGATTATGCATCCACCTTACCGCATTCATGAAGTCATCATTCTTGAACAAGATTTTTAACAGGTGTCCCAGCATGCACTCTGGGTCGGCCCGCCCTTCAGAGCAAAACAAAGTCAGAGTTATGATATCTATATCCGGGAGACCACACAGCAGTAAAGGTGTAAGGGTGTTAGACATGATCACCTGGATGGCGGTCATCAAACGGGTCAGGATCAGCCTTGTGATACTCCTCCGTCTCCCTTTCAACAAGCTCCGAAATCC
This sequence comes from Sinocyclocheilus grahami, assembly GCF_001515645.1. Taxonomy (NCBI): domain Eukaryota; kingdom Metazoa; phylum Chordata; class Actinopteri; order Cypriniformes; family Cyprinidae; genus Sinocyclocheilus; species Sinocyclocheilus grahami. Next base: position 269,925 of record NW_015507095.1, read on the forward strand.
TGCAGGGATCAAAACAAGTATCAACACATCACCGACATGACCACATTAACACTTGAGAGGCATTCATAACTAAACTCATTTTCTGTTCTAGATGAATTCTCACGCATGACACGCCGTTCTTATAAAAGTGTAACTTAAAAAAAGAAAAAGAAAACTTCCCAAGCCACTCCCCTGCGCATCATGTTTTAAACACAAAAACATGTTACGTGTTAAAGACCTCTAACTTTAATGAACAACTATTTTTTGTAACTTTTTCAGCACAGTATCTCTGTGAACATTTCATTTCTGCTTAAATATTACTGTGCTGGGAAAAAAAGGTAACAAAAGACTTTACTCATTAGTACTTACGAGGACCGTACTAAATAGGGGTGTGAATTGGACTGATTATTAGGATACGACATGATACCGATTCTCATACCCAACAATACGATATTTGCAGATACCTCAAAACTTTTATATGATGATATTATCTAGCTATTTTACACAACCAGTTACATTTTTATTAACTCACAGATGCAACCAAAACAAACAAATAGCAGGCCTACACTTTTTTTTTTTTTTTTTAAATAAAGAAAAATAAATAATTGAAAAAAAAAAGCACGAGATCAGTAATCTTACGACATGACAACTAGAGCTGCGCAATGAATCGAATTTCTAATCGTGATTACAATTACGGATGCCACAATTACGTGATCACTCAAAGGTGCAAAGATTCACATTATTCTGCGTGCGTAAGATGTGTGTGTGTGTTTTATTTCTAGAGGTTATCTTGAGGGTTTTTCCATTAATTTAATTTTAGTATAACATTACAATACCATGCATATTTTTACTTTTATTATTAATTATTATTTAAAGAAGCAACAAAACCAATGTCTAGTTCAGCTTTGAGGCTTAATACTATAGAAAAGCAATACAAGTTTTTCAGTTAGTGTTTTCAGCTTGTTTATTTTCACAAAAAAATATGGTATGCTTCAGACCCTATTGCAAACATTATTCAATATAAACGGTGATAATCGTAATTAATAATTGCAATTACAATTTCAAGGGAATAATCGACAATTATGATTTTTGTCAGTCAAAAAAGTCGTTTAGGCTTCTGTGCTAAAATGTGCAAAATATAGTGTAAATCATGATTAGGAAGCAACAGAAATTATGTACTCCAGGGTGTAGAAATAACTAATTAATGGAGAAAAATAAATACAAAAAAATTGCATTACAATTACTTTTTTTTGGCAGCTACTACGGGCTCAATGCTAAAAATCTTGTTACAAGCAACAGTGGAAAATAAACACAATAGAACAGAGACGAGTTAAATGAGTGAGTGACGTGACATGTGGCCAAGTATGGTGACCCATACTCGGAATTAGTGCTCTGCATTAACCCATCCAAAGTGCACACACAAACCGTGAACACACACACCCGGAGCAGTGGGCAGCCATTTATGCTGCGGCGCCCGGGGAGCAGTTGGGGGTTCAGTGCCTTGCTCAAGGTACTCAGTCGTGGTATTGAAGGTAAATAAACAGTGCTTTTCAGGTTTTTCAGGTAGGTCTAAAGGGTTTTCTTGTACAGAAATGTAATAATCGAATGTAAAGTAACACTGCATAGCCTTCACTGAATACATTTTGATTCAAACAAGAGTTTTGGAGGTGCAACGCCTAAGATATGAGTACAATAAAGTCCCTGTATGGTTTTGTGTCTTAAATTGCGGCTCGATGAGCAGTTCTAGGGGCTGGACAACATGATGGACGTCCCTTCAGGAACATGACTTCTGATGACATTCATGAAGTGCAGAGTGGAGGAAGGGGTTCTCAGTTTAAGATTCCTGTGATGAACCTGAATAAATCAATCAATGTATTAATAAGTTACTTATTACATGGTGTTGTGCGTCAGAAGTTGAACAAGAATGAAGTGCTGCACTTCGGGTTACCAAGAATCAGAGAGCCACGTGACCAGAAACACCTGCTAACAGCATACAGAGCATGACTAGCGCGAGCGTCTGTACAGTAAACACTTCATACAATGTTTAATGTGTATGTATGGAGTGTTCACAAAGCGATTACGCGTACAGTACATGAATGTATGTGTCCCCATGCGCTTCCCACACTCACATTTAATGAGACATACATTAAAATGACACGTGAACTCAGCAAACCCCGCATGTAAACAGTGTTTATACTGTCACGTGCCACTAAGTGTGGTACTGAGCACGCGTCGACTCACCTTTAGCGCACACAAACACACTAGCAGCTCTAAATCACAATACGAGCAACAGATGCGCGCCACGGGCCGTTATAACCTCGTGAATAATGCCTGCAGCGCTCATGTCACTCGTGGCTGTCTTTAGCAATGTGCTGCAACTTCATGACGGCGCGCTCTAAACACGTCATAACCCGGCGACGACAGGAACGCGTCAATGACGTCAGGCCGTGAATGTGGAAGGCGGACGGGGCCAAAAGTCTTTAAACGGAGCGCGTGAAATTTGACCGTTTTAGTAGTGATAGTAGAACCTAAAAACAGCCTCACTGTGGGGCAGTCAAAGCTCCTCAGAAGGAAAACAGATTAATAAACACACTAAATAGTGCTTTAATTAATATGTAGAAATGCAAAGAGATTTCTGTGAGGGGTAGGGGGTAGAAATGACCATAAGCTCAGCAGTCAAACAATAGAAGACAGTGTAGTGCAGATGTAGACGTGTGCAGTGGAAAGATGGGGAGCGTCACAGTCAGACAGACAGTAGCTAAACTACAAGTTTTCTCAGTAACTTGTATTCTAGGTACCATGTGTGACAGATTGTTCTACGACAGTTCTGCGGTGTGCCATTAGGCGGCACTACTTTGTTATGCATACTGAAGAGCTTCCCTTTGAGTTGTGCCGTGATGAAAGACAGGCATATGACTAATATGAGAGACCATGTGTGTGTGTGTGTGTGTGTAGACCCCTCTCCTGCAGTAAGTCACTCCTACACCACAGGTGTGATCGACAGGGAGATCGGTTTTCAATCCTGAGCTTTGCCCACGCTGTGAAGCCAGCAGAACAAACTCTGGGTTTCAGAGTACTGTAGTTGACAAAACCAACTCGGTTAAGATCCTCATCGTTCATATAAACAGTACTGATGTGTGTATATATATATACTGTATACAGGGGCGGACTTACCCATTAGGCAAAGGTAGACGACCGCCTTGGGCCCCCAAAAGCCAAGGGCCCCCTAAAATGCTTTTCATATAGGATATGCGCATTAAGCGCGGACACGCGAACGTTTGCTGTTTACGGTGTTTATTACCACGACACCCGTCCGAGTCAGTGGCACCTGCAGGTGTACGGCTGTACACACTGTGAGTACCACGAGCGCTCAGACTGACCTCAGATTTGCCCCGCAAACATTTCAGCAGTTATTATAGGCCTGTGTGTCCCGTATTTCTGTCGACTGAACCCATACCGTTAACTATGAATTTATCAGTCTTTTGCATGCCAAAGTCAATTTCTGCATAGAAATATTACACCAAATAGAAGCAGAAAATCATGCTATACGCACTTTCATGAGATCGGGTTTGCCTACAACAATTCATTTGTTGGCTATTTTACAAATGGGAATACAACGAATTCATGACAATGTTTACATTCAAGCTACCCGTAAAATTTATAGTGAAAAGTACTTTAAAAGCGTCTGGAATGCAATAAAGTAATTTTAAAGCTGTTTTTTAAAGCATATGCTGCATGGATAAAAAATATAAATACTTAACATATGGATTATGAACAGAAAATACTGCAAATGTTTTTCTAAATTTACTTTATAAAAAAAACAAACGAAATATAATACATAGAAATATAACTTTTCCATTAAATACAAAACTGAACTATATTTTAATAGCTGAAACAGTAGCCTATAAACTTTTTTGGGGAAAAGGGGAAAAAGACGGGTTAGGGCCTATACTTGAGACTCGTGCAGGGCTCTAATCCACTTCATCCAACGCTGTTTTGTTCTCATCTGTGAGCATGCTCTTGATATATGTATTTTAGGTGTGTAAATGTATAATTGCCTTTTAATTATTTTTTCAGTTTTATTTAAATTTGTAGTTAAAACAACTAAAAATAAATGTATTTTAAAGTTTAGAATTAGACAGCCTTTGCACGCAGGCTTACGCTGAAAACAACAAAATGGAACCTCAAGGTTGATCTAGGAAAACGTGTGCAAATGTATAGGGCCCCATTCCTATATTTTGCCTGGGGCCCCCAATTCACTAAATCCGCCCCTGACTATATATATGAATGAAGACACCTATAAAAATAAATCTGATTATGAAATAAATGTTGTTTTCTAACACACATTGGACACAATTGACGGTACCCTTTTATTTAATCCTTTTTTATAGGAGTTTTCTCCTATAATGCCTGTTTGGAGAACACCTGACAAGAGATCAGAGACCTGTCCTTCATCTAGAATCTCTCCAGACTCTTCAGATTCCCAGCTCCATGCTGGTGCGTCTCCTCTTCAGTTCCTTTTCTCTAGGGTTCAGGTCAGGGGACTGGGACGGCCATGGCAGAAGCCTTTCCATTTTGTGCTCAGTGATCCATTTTTGTTTTGATTTTGGTTTGTTTTTGGATTATTGATCTGTTGGAAGATCAAACCTTGGCCCATTATAACATTTCTAGTTTAGATTTTTTATCTGTTGGTGTTTGCTAGAATCCATGATGCCATGTAACTGAACAAGACCTCCGGCAGTAAAAAGACCTACAGCATTAAAGATCCAGCAGCATATCTAACTGTGAGCATGGGCTACTTTTGATCCCTGTTTGATTCAAACCCCTCTGGTGGGTTTGCTGAGAGAGCAGTTTTTTTTTGAAACCCTCCCAAACAACGTGTGGTGCTGTAGGTGCCGTTTGATTTTCTGACCTCGAGACTCAACTATTTTCTGCAATTCTCCAGCTGTGATCCTCGGAGAGTCTTTGGCGTATATATATATGAATGAAGACACCTATAAAAATAAATCTGATTATGAAATAAATGTTGTTTTCTAACACACATTGGACACAATTGACGGTACCCTTTTATTTAATCCTTTTTTATAGGAGTTTTCTCCTATAATGCCTGTTTGGAGAACACCTGACAAGAGATCAGAGACCTGTCCTTCATCTAGAATCTCTCCAGACTCTTCAGATTCCCAGCTCCATGCTGGTGCGTCTCCTCTTCAGTTCATTTTCTCTAGGGTTCAGGTCAGGGGACTGGGACGGCCATGGCAGAAGCCTTTCCATTTTGTGCTCAGTGATCCATTTTTGTTTTGATTTTGGTTTGTTTTTGGATTATTGATCTGTTGGAAGATCAAACCTTGGCCCATTATAACATTTCTAGTTTAGATTTTTTATCTGTTGGTGTTTGCTTGAATCCATGATGCCATGTAACTGAACAAGACCTCCGGCAGTAAAAAGACCTACAGCATTAAAGATCCAGCAGCATATCTAACTGTGAGCATGGGCTACTTTTGATCCCTGTTTGATTCAAACCCCTCTGGTGGGTTTGCTGAGAGAGCAGAGTTTTTTTTTGAAACCCTCCCAAACAACGTGTGGTGCTGTAGGTGCCGTTTGATTTTCTGACCTCGAGACTCAACTATTTTCTGCAATTCTCCAGCTGTGATCCTCGGAGAGTCTTTGGCCACTCAAACTCTCCTCCTCGCCTTGCTGTAAGACACACGTCCTCTTCCAGGAAGATTACATTTTCTGTTGATTGGAAATTCGTAATTATTGCCCTGACGGTGGAAATGGGAATTTTTTCAGGAAGCCACGGCTGGACAAATTTCATGTTCGTAGTCACCCTGGTCTGCTAAAAATGTAAAGGTTAGTTTTGTCAATGCAGATTTATATTCACAGCCTTCTTTGATCATTTTTAGGGTGCCAACAATTCTGATCACAACTGTATATATACACATCTATATGTCACTTTGCTCACTGGTCCAGTTTGGTGTTGCAATATCTTACCCAGAATAAACCCTATATTGGATGAATGGATGGAAAACTGGACAGATTAGCAGTTTAGTGTAATTTACCAAAGTGATAAGCATCACTAAAAACAATCCACCTTCTTGAGCCTGATAAAGCTTTTGATGAAACTAAACTCAAACTTACCTGGATAGCCGCTGAAACCAGCTTGGTGAAATTACACTGTTGTAACCAGGAGGCATCTGCCAGGAATGAACTATTAGTCTTACCCTTCTTGCACTCAGAAGCCACTTCATTAGTATGGAGGAGAGGGGGAAACAGAATTATAAATATGTATACTGCACAAAAAATAAGATTTTAGTCAAACATATATCTACTTACCAATGTATTCATTAAAATTCGAATAATAATTTATTACATTAATTTCCTGATCTGCAGTTTAGTTCTAGCCTGATCGAACACACCAGCGTGTAATATTCTAGTAATCCAGCGACCCTCCATGAGCATAACTGAAGAACTCATTTTAGAATCCCTACATTTTCAGAAAAAAAATAAAAACCCAGGACACATAATATGATCTATTATGGCACGGCTGTGCACACATTCTGAACCAATATTTTGAAAATGACACGGTCATGTATCTTGAAGTCTTTAGTGACAAAGACACTCGTAATCAGTCCAGTCTATACACTTTGAAACGCTGTACGTTTCTCTAATCATATCAATATTCAAACGAAAATCCTTGTCAGTTTTATTCACTGGTAAAATCCTTAGATCCCACCACTACAAGCACCCAAAAAATGAAACCATAAATATATGCTTGAAAACAGTTCAATATTTACTGCAAAATATTTTTTACAGAGTAAAACAAAATAAATACAGGAAATGGACAGTAAGGCCAACAGCAGAACTCCACTTAATGAACTGTATAAACATTTTGTAACTTAGACTTTCCTTGAAGTAAAACTCAGCAAACCATTTCTGTAGTTCATTATTGTTTTTGTCCTCGCCTGCTGACAACTCACATATATTTTTATTACTTCTGAATTATGATTATGTACAGCACAAACAATATTGTCAAAACAAATGAACAGTTCTAGATGAACTCTAGATATTCTACATGGAATTCTGCGATTGAATTCTGAATTTCACTGGCTCCACTTCTCCAATAGTGAAGTCAAGTCAACTCTGAAACTATTGGAGAAATGGAGTTCTGATTGGAAAGCCAGCGGGAACCTCAGAATGAATGATGCACGATGGCTTCGTTTACAAGATCTTTTGCCATATACATCATATCGCAAACTTCTGGATACTTTGTATATTAAACCGGAATAATGTATGAAACGGCAAGTGTTTGAGTAGAACTCATGGCTTCTGGGCAGTTGTTGTATTTGTGAGCTGTTAGCAGATAAGCTTAATTAAACTAGATAACACACTGTCTTTCTATTCTAAGAAGTCACAGATGACTTTCATGTTAAACCACTGTTCTCTTAATTGAAAAAAGCAAAAGAACTACACGTTCAACAAATTATAAAACGTCCAGTCCTGTAACGAGGGCCGATAAGTTAAATCAACACATTACAAAGGCTTGATACGGACACGATGCTCTCGTACGCATGTGTGCTCTCTTACACACGCTGACAAAATTTGGCACTAATACCGCCATCGCATTTCTCACGAACTGCAAGACATTCACATCGACATGTTTGTGTTGGCTATCCCAAAAGAGGGAGCTATGAAAAAGCCCATCACAGAATGACACGTACAATAAAATAGAATAAACTCCATAAATGCACACAGTGTAAAGCCCTTCTGGAACAAAAACACTTCATGGACAATTAGACTCTAGGAGGGAATATGAACTGATGCTGAAGTACTTACAGGCCTAATTCATGTTGGGGAACGTTTGAAATATTTCAACTAACAATGGTAAACTACACTTTCTGACCAAACTCACCCAACTGCCTCGCTAACAGATTTTTTACTGTACATCCTAATAGAAGGTCAATTACAATCACCATCGCAGAAATAGTTCTCTCAAAAACGACACCATTTGAACTGATGTACGGAAAAGTGTTACAGTATATGGTGACTCTTCCAAAAATTCTACTTTGTGTTCCACAAAAAACCCCCCAAAAAACTAAACTCGCACGGGTTTTGAATGACATGGGGGTGAGAAAATCCTGACAGCAGTGATGAAGTCTTTTCTTGAAGTCGTTTTTGACAATTCTAGAGGTTGTCCAATCACCTACAGCCTTGAAGAGTTCCCAACTCATTGTCACTGTTAAAACAAGTGATGTTCAATCCCAGAATACATTTAGGCAAAGCATTACTGTGGGAGATATGAGGCTAATAAACACTTTATATAATGTCATGCAATGCCAGTGGATAAGGTTGCATGTTTTGTAAAGTTTGTAAAGTTTACCGTGGGTTACTGACTTGCATGAACCTGAGAAAACTAAAGAACTCCTAGGATTAGGAAGCATTCGGCACCAATGCTGACACAAATCAATCTACTATTGTGCTATTAAGGGTCTTTCAGTCGGACCCTCAGACACAGAGCCCTAATCACACATGGGCACTTATAACACTACAAATGGTATTCGTGACCATATATATGACATAGATAATACGCTCACCAGCATGCATTACGTATATCTCTTGCTTGTGTAAGTTCTAGATCTGTGAGTGGACCGGTACAGGCATCTGACAAAAGAAACGCCATTCTCTGGGACTGCACTTTAATGTACATCAGACTCGGCTCAGAATGAAGTAAGTGTTTGAAGAGTTGATTGTGTTCGGTGGGATCTCATGGAAACCAGGTCATATTTCACCCCAAAATCACATGAACAAAAAGAATGAATTACATTTGACACGAAGCCTGTTTTTATATTCATTATATTCACTGTAAAAATACTGTAAAAACGCTTCTATTGGCATAAATTAAAGCTAGAGTAAAACCAATACGGAACTACTATGATGCATACACAATTAATATTTTGAGCATTACAGTAAAGAGAATTGAAGGTGAAAATGTCACAAAATTAAATCATTGTATGCACCGCTAAATATCTCCCCTTTTTTTTTTATGTTTTTTTTTTACACGCATGATTTCTCCCTTTGGATTTTAGTGTAAAATATGGCCCAGGTCCCGACGGGTTTCGTGAGATGCTTTCTGCACGGGGCTGATGTGACACAGCTCACGCTGCATGCTGGGTTTGTGATCGGGTTCCCTATAATCTAGCTCTTCAGCAGCATGAAGCATATCTTCTGATGTCTGATAGACTCCTCTTCACTCGGTAATACTGTAGATGCAAATCCAAAACCAGGTCCTAAACGGCTGAAAACCCTGCTGATGTTCAACGCGATGCACACGCAGACAAGCAAAACCAAAGGCAGGCATTGGTTGGCCATCTAGCGCCCACTCACATCCTCCGGTCCGGCACGAGAGGGCGGTGCGCTCCTGCTTTATGGCTAAATGATGAGGCTCAGGACAGGACAGACTATGAAGCACAAACAGCCAACCGTCTTCCCCTCAGAGCCACGCGATTCAGACGAACAGCTGGATCCTCTCGCGGATGGTCTGCCGGCAGATGGGGCAGGTCTTGAGCGCGGCGCTGCAGTCGATGCAGGAGGCGTGTCCGCACTGGAACACCAGCTTGATGTGGTTGTCGATGCAGATGGGGCAGGTGATGCGCTCCTCCATCTGTCTGTAGCGCGACTGCAGCTGCTCCAGCAGGTTGTGCTTCTCCGAGTTCTCCGAGCAGGGGCTGCACTCCACCTCCGTCTGGTCTGCTTTCAAGAAACGGACATGCTCAATTCCAAGCACAACGTACCACAATTAGCCAAAGAAAGAACTAAAACTAAAATAGCAATAATTACAACAAAGTAATAGAGAACGGGAACACAATTCCTTTCAGTGGCTGCTTCCAACTTTAATTACTGGTACCTGTGTCATAACAGTATTTAGTTCCCTTCATTTTTACTGAAGCGAAAGAGCAAAGTTTCACAGTAAACGTTCAGAATTACACCACAATTCATTCACGGTCCGCGGGGACACAAAAGTGCAGCTACGACCAGGGAGAACACAATTTCTCTCCAAATTAGTTGCCCATAAAGGCCTGTTCAAAGGAGAGTTCATGCTTCTTGATGTGCTGTTGATTAGAAAGACTAACTTTTGCATCGTAATGGTGATAAACAGCCTGCTGTGCACAAATGTAATCATCCCATCATCTATTTGAGAGAAAACCATTCTGAAGGGAAAAGCTAAGCAGGCTGTACTGGAAGGCCTCATATTTCTACTTTATCTCTTTATTTATTTTTTCCCTTTCTAGCTTGTACTTATTTGAACAATGCCTAAAACTTGTGTTACAAGCACTTCCTGTGACTGTTTGCCTCTTTAAGAAGAACTGCTTTATGTATTCCCCAATTGTAAGTCGCTTTGGATAAAAGCGTCAGCAAAATGACTAAATGTAAATGTAATATCATTTGATTCAGGGTGTGCGATATTGACAAAAAAAAAATTATATCTCGAAATTTTCTGGGATTTTATCGATAACAATAATTAGACAATATTTTTGCTATAGTTTGTTATTGTGCTGGTACCGTAAGGACTACCGTGAACAGCTGACTGCTACAGCTATTTTAGGGAAAAAAGGAATATACTGTCAAATAATAAAAGAAAATAATAACAAAATCTATGCAACAGCACAAATAAATACAATAGAGCAAAGATAAATAAAATAAACAGTGCTTTTCAGGTTTTTAGGTAGGTCTAACATTAGTTTTTAGGTACAGAAACTGAATAAAGTAATCAAAAGTAAAACAGCATTGCATATTTGATTGTATAAATTGAAGATCAATCCTTATTAAAGTTACAAAAGTTATTCAGTCAAGAGCAGTGAGTGATTTCCTTGTCTTTTGTTGTTTGATTAACATTAAAATCACAGACAGCAGGAATACAGCTGGCTGTCACTTTAAGACATTGCACGGATCCGGTACACTGATACGGTACGTTCACCGTGTCTGCTAGGAAACTCAGCAAGACGGGCATGTTATCATTTGTGTGTGAATTTGTCCATTCAAGCACAAGTCTTGAAAGAGAGCTCAGTATGTGCGCGCTGTCTGAGACGCGGGTTCTTCTCATTCACGTCTTCTGGCTCTTGAATGTTGAAACTGGCGAGGCTTAAATGCGTTTAGTTTAAACACAGATAGCAGTGTGTGTCTCGCTCTCAACACCCGGGTGATGACGGCATAATGACTGCTCATCCTCCAGCATACGGCACTCGCACTGAACAAACTTTACTAACAGTGACTGCTTTGTCCACGTTTCTTTTGTTCATCGCTGTTAATGTCTTGGGAAGCCAGAATGCGTATCCATCAACAGAAACATGCATTTTCCCAACTCTGTCTGTTTTACGTGTTGTTGTTATTTTGAACAAACCATATCGTTGAACCGCGGGTGGAGAACGGTACGGTTCGATTTTATGCCGAGAACCGTTACACTCCTAGTGTGGTAGTCAGTTCACAGCAGTGACAGAAATTAATCGGTTTTAACAAGTTTAAATTCATTTTTACCTTTTATGGGCATTTTTACCTTTATAAAGCCATTTTTTCTAAAAGTGTGCATCATCTTTTGAGTCAGATGCTTACATTTAATCAGTCAATGAGAATAAGAAGATAGTTGGGCTGTTACCAAGCAAATGAAATCAGTATCAACAAAATTCATCTTTGCAGTGCAGGGAAACACAGCATTTAGATGTATTTAAACGCAGTTTGATGCAGCTCAGAGGCACATGGAATGCTTTAACCTGCAGTTACAAATGCATAAATAATGTTTTGATATTTTAAACATAAAACATTGAATACTTATATTTGAAATTATTCAAAACATGAAAAGATACTTTAAATGTGAAATTAAAACCGCCAGTAGGTGGCAGCAAGTCACTGTTAATAAGTGAGTCATTGTGATGAACCGAATCATATAAACTGTGATTCATTCAGGAAACAGGCAATATAGTGTCTAAAACATAAGTCTCTTAATATTAACTTCCTGGTATTGAACTGCTGTATAAAATCAATATCACATTTGTAATCATGCTGATTTTTGAAGAAAAAAAAAGGCATTCTTCGTGTGATATTAACTATATGAAATTATATAAATGTAAAGATTTCCTGCCCCTATATCTTGAATTTTGTGATCATTCTAAATGTATTTTAAAAGACTGAATCATGCAGTGAAAGAATACACTGTAAATGCGCACGCGCACTAGTTTAACCTACTAGACTTCACCACGTAATGTATGCGTTTGGGTTTTGCTATTTACTCGATAATGTCAAATTTGCACATTGTTAAAACGACAATTATGATATTATCGTAGATTATATATATAACACACCCCTAATTTGATCAGAATCACACTGTGGAAAGCTAAAATATCCACCTATGGGAAGGGCATTCATACCTGACCTCTGCACAAGCATCCAATGCCAGGAAAGGGTCCATCACTTGATATTTTAAACATAAAACATTGAATACTTATATTTGAAATTATTCAAAACATGAAAAGATACTTTAAATGTGAAATTAAAACCGCCAGTAGGTGGCAGCAAGTCACTGTTAATAAGTGAGTCATTGTGATGAACCGAATCATATAAACTGTGATTCATTCAGGAAACAGGCAATATAGTGTCTAAAACATAAGTCTCTTAATATTAACTTCCTGGTATTGAACTGCTGTATAAAATCAATATCACATTTGTAATCATGCTGATTTTTGAAGAAAAAAAAAGGCATTCTTCGTGTGATATTAACTATATGAAATTATATAAATGTAAAGATTTCCTGCCCCTATATCTTGAATTTTGTGATCATTCTAAATGTATTTTAAAAGACTGAATCATGCAGTGAAAGAATACACTGTAAATGCGCACGCGCACTAGTTTAACCTACTAGACTTCACCACGTAATGTATGCGTTTGGGTTTTGCTATTTACTCGATAATGTCAAATTTGCACATTGTTAAAACGACAATTATGATATTATCGTAGATTATATATATAACACACCCCTAATTTGATCAGAATCACACTGTGGAAAGCTAAAATATCCACCTATGGGAAGGGCATTCATACCTGACCTCTGCACAAGCATCCAATGCCAGGAAAGGGTCCATCACTTATCTGAGCACATAAAAGGACCTGCACAAGCTACCTTTTCAGTCAGCATGCTCGATTCTCGTGCAGCAAGTGGGGCAATTTTGGTGGATCTCTCCACTCTGTTTTAGAGAACCGTGTTACAAACAGTAACCTATTGTTGTGTATTGCTTTTATCATCTCGTGTTCGACATACATTCACAGAGAGACCCTGAAAGCCAGGGCTCAGTCACCTGCAAAGGCAATGCTTAACACATCCCAAAGGTGCTCTATGGGTGGAGATACAGTATCAATGGCATGTAGTAATACCTTTACATCATTAAACCTGGCAACTCACACAGTAATGAAACTGGTGCCAGGCAAGCCCAGGTTTGGGGAGGAGTAGAGTACAGAATGAGCTAACAGAGTCCTGGTATCATCAAGCCAGTAGTATCTGACAAACCCAACTTGCAATTTCCTGCAATGAAACTCCTCTAAACAGAGCCCAAGAAGCAGCCATGCCCCTAGTAGAGTGTGCTCTAAAGGGCCCCTGGGGGCTGGACTCACTTAGATTCATATGCCAATGAAAGAGGCATTGCCAACAATTCAAGAGCTATCCATGTGTAGCGAATTTAGCTCAACGACAGGAAATATGAATAATTAACCATAACTAGTTATAATTAACTATTCATATTTTAGATCCACTGTAGATATTTAGCTGACCACTCAGGGTCAACCGTCTTGTCAATTCTAAGAACGTTAATTTCCTGGTTAAAGGAAATAACTTTCTTACTGTACAATTCTATAAGTTTGTAACATAAATCTGCATGATTATTGACTTTACCATGAAACCAGGGTCTTGTTCGGCGTCCTGGGGTGTTACAAAGTATTTGTGAAATCTAGCTAACAAAATATATATTGTGTGTTGGAGTGGTCCAGACGCATGCACAGGACATGGAGCATTCAACCTCTGATCCTCTGCAGAGTATAAAAGGGATGGGTGAAAAGACGAAAGCTCGATGACCTCATATGTGCACACTGGGAAGCATTTAGGCATAAAGGCCAGGCTGGGCCTAAGAAAAATCATATCTCCGCTGAGAGAGAATTTAGTGCACAAGGAATGAACAGAGAGACGTGTTTTGACTGAAGCCGTGGCCAGAAGCAAGGCTGTCTCAAAAGACAGAAGCTTAAGGAAATATTCCAGCAGGGGCTCAAAACGCCGTTGAGACAAAGCCTCCAGCAAACTGAAACTGAGGCTCACTTACCAACAGAGCCTGTTTCTTGAATGGGAGTAATTTATTCAATTCAATAGACCTATTTAAAACATTGTTTCATTTGTACCTTTGTTTATTGTATTCATCTATGATATTGCTTGTCATTTGTTTCTTTGGACTTATTACTGACTGTTTACTTTCTTCAAACAAACCCATGTTGAAACCTTTTTTTTGTCTTTTACTATTTGTTTAGATCAGGGGCACTGCTAGCAATTTTGGGCCCAATGAAAGAAACACAGTTATCCAAAATTTTTGTCTGCAATTTAATAATACTAACCTATTACTTTTGCTATTGCTTTTGATCACCAGGTATCAGTATTTAGTCAGAGACCAACCCATAGCCGTGGGAACATATTTTATCTGAGGGTACTGCGGGGCGGGGCCGCGGTGGGGGATTTTAAACAAAATCCTAATATTAAACAGCCCAAACACTTATAGATGAACATACACATTAATGAAGGCAGAGTTATATGAGAACGAATATATATTTGTGCTTTTGTGATTTTAGCTCAATAATATTTATTTTTCTTTAATATTTGTATTATTTTAAGGGGATTTTACTAAATATTAAACGTTACTTGTATCAGGTTATTCATTGATATATTTTCAGACATGATTAAAGACTACCATTTACTAAAAGTTGAAATTTAAATGTTGATTTGAAGTGTCAGTTATTATTATTGTAGTCAAATCTAGAAAGAGAAAGCATTTTGTTAGGCTACTCATACTAGCTACAGCGTGATCAGTCACACTAAAGTCATCAGAATAAATATTGGCAACATTTACCATGAACAGAGACGTTCTGTGGTCGAGATGTGCATCCTATTCGAAAAAATCTGCATCGCAATCAGCAACTGGTAAATTGAGATTCCAAATAGCTTTACTGGCATGATAAAAAAGGCTTTACAAAGCATTGTCAGCGCTTCGAACCAATGGTGTTGAGCATTATCAAATTTAGAGGCTACAATTCATAGTTTTCAGTCACGTGACTGGCTCGAAGACCTGTCGGGCAAAACATCCATAGCATTGCAACAAACACCATTTGTTTCCAATCCACAAATATTTAGATCTCTTGATGACCTGACTTATAGTTCACGGAGTAATTTATTCAATTCAATAGACCTATTTCAAACATTGTTTCATTTGTACCTTTGTTTATTGTATTCATCTATCATATTGCTTGTCATTTGTTTCTTTGGACTTATTACTGACTGTTTACTTTCTTCAAACAAACCCATGTTGAAACCTTTTTTTGTCTTTTACTATTTGTTTAGATCAGGGGCACTGCTAGCAATTTTGGGCCCAATGAAAGAAACACAGTTATCCAAAATTTTTGTCTGCAATTTAATAATACTAACCTATTACTTTTGCTATTGCTTTTGATCACCAGGTATCAGTATTTAGTCAGAGACCAACCCATAGCCGTGGGAACATATTTTATCTGAGGGTACTGCGGGGCGGGGCCGCGGTGGGGGATTTTAAACAAAATCCTAATATTAAACAGCCCAAACACTTATAGATGAACATACACATTAATGAAGGCAGAGTTATATGAGAACGAATATATATTTGTGCTTTTGTGATTTTAGCTCAATAATATTTATTTTTCTTTAATATTTGTATTATTTTAAGGGGATTTTACTAAATATTAAACGTTACTTGTATCAGGTTATTCATTGATATATTTTCAGACATGATTAAAGACTACCATTTACTAAAAGTTGAAATTTAAATGTTGATTTGAAGTGTCAGTTATTATTATTGTAGTCAAATCTAGAAAGAGAAAGCATTTTGTTAGGCTACTCATACTAGCTACAGCGTGATCAGTCACACTAAAGTCATCAGAATAAATATTGGCAACATTTACCATGAACAGAGACGTTCTGTGGTCGAGATGTGCATCCTATTCGAAAAAATCTGCATCGCAATCAGCAACTGGTAAATTGAGATTCCAAATAGCTTTACTGGCATGATAAAAAAGGCTTTACAAAGCATTGTCAGCGCTTCGAACCAATGGTGTTGAGCATTATCAAATTTAGAGGCTACAATTCATAGTTTTCAGTCACGTGACTGGCTCGAAGACCTGTCGGGCAAAACATCCATAGCATTGCAACAAACACCATTTGTTTCCAATCCACAAATATTTAGATCTCTTGATGACCTGACTTATAGTTCACCATCTGATCTCACTCAGTGACTCTACGTAGGCTACGTAGGACGGGACGGAACCACGCAGAGAATGTAATTTTGTTTTATTTGTAACTCTTTGGTAGATACATTTATAATTTCTTTTGCATTACTACTAGTACTGTTACTGCTAATAAAACAGATCTCTGGGGGGCCCCAAAAGTGTGTGGGACCTTAGAATCATCCAAACTTTCCCCCTTAGCAGCGCCCCTGGTTTAGATAATCATAGTTTTAAAAGTACATGTTTAAAGCAGGCATCCATATTCCATTCAGTGTGCAGTGCGCTAGTATCTACGTCACTGTCCTGCTCTTACCCTGCTGTAGAGCAGCGCTCCTTCGCCCTCGCCGCTGCTCATGACGGTGGCCAGCTGCTGGCGGCTGAGAGCCGTGTGCATGGCTGTGTCTCCATCCTCATCCTCTGCGTTTACGTCTGCCCCCTCCGTCACCAGCAGGGCCACTAGAGCCACGTGACCCTGAGTCACAGCCAGCTGCAGCGGCGTCTGATTGCGATTGTTGCGGATGTTGATGTCACAACGACCCTTAAAGCCAAAGAGGGCAGAATTACGGAGGTTACAAATACACCGGCGGTCAAACGTTGGACACACTGAATTGAGCTTAAATGTTCTTTTATTTAAAGGCTTCTGTTTATATTTTGGTGGGCAAGAAAGAATAAATTGTGCCAATTGATGATTTCGACTTGTGTTATTGCAGTTTGACTGCATGTTTAAATTATCATCTACATTCTGAAATAGAGAAAAAGCACAGTATTATAAATGGTTAAAAACTTCCTTTCTCTGCTTTAAATACCTACAAAACACTCCCAAAGTAATAAACACATATAAGCCCACCACCCACCAGATGGCAGCACACTCAGTTCATCAAATACTGTATTACACACACTAAATACAAGCAGCACACAGGACAAAAAGTGAGGGTGTGACTGTTGTTTAAGTCATAAATAAAGCTATTATAAGACTCAGGTCATCACATAACAGTGACTTAACAAGCCTGAAAACACACCTATGGCATTAACACAAAAACAAGATCTTTAATAAAAAGGGTGTTTGTGTGTATACACAGAGTTAATTGAGCAGGAGCACTGGGGGTTAAAAAGCAGACATATTTTGTTATTCTCAGCTAAAATCCACCAATGACTCAAATTGTTTAAATTATCCTTTAAGTATGACTACTTTTCTATCCTGACATATAATTCATGTAGTAGAGTTTGCTCCATGTGACCAGTGCTTTATGAATAGTCATGTAACATCCCTTCCTATTTTTGATGGTGAGGACAAGAGTCCGAATATAACCTTACATAGAAAGGATTGGTAAGTGATTTATTAGATCACTTCATTCAATTTATTAGGAATGTTGAGATATTACTGTTATACTTCCAAAACTGTGCAGTTCTGTAATTTTCTGCACACTTTCCACACTTTGCCTTCCATTGTAGTTGTATTACTGTACATGTATTTTGCCCATGTTTTAAGCAGACAGTATTTCTGGAGTTAATTGTGAGCTAAATCTCTCATACCTCTTTGAGGAGAATCTCAGCTACATCTCGGTGGTTGTTCAAGGCGGCCAGATGAAGAGCAGAGAAACCATCTTCCTTCTTAACGTCAGCCAGCTGTCGCGCTCGAGCCAAGATCATCTCTGTCGCCCTGGAGGAACACGAACAAACACGAAGACGGTCAGCCCCGTATGTGAGAAATGGGTATCCAGTGCTATTAGGACTCGCTCAGAGGATTTTAGAAATGTAGACATCACATTTGACATTTATATCCGTTTTCCTACACTCTCAGAAAAAACTGTCACATGAGAGACATGAGACTAGAACAGCTAGGAAATCTGGCTAGAGACAACAGTCGGTTTAGCATCATTATACAAAAATACCTGACCCACTGAATGCCAAGACGGAGCAGTCACTTTAAGTGCTCCAGAGAGGTCCGAACGACTGAGTGTTTGTGGGGTAGATTAGCAGTGTTCTGAAGCGTGTGCGGTGGTTTAAGAGCTGCTGATGTCAAACAGGATTCAGCAGCTCTGCATTACAGCAGATTACACCTCCACCCTGTGTGTGTGTGTGCGTGTGTGTGTGAGAGAGAGAGCTGCCATGTCACCAATCTGCTCAAAGTACTGACCTTGATTCCTAACAAAACACACTTGCACACACTCAACCATGACAATAACACTCAGTAGGGCTGGGAATTGAAAAATGCTTTCATTTTTAAAAATAAAACGCACTGGAATGATTTCCGTGACGTTTTGTCAATGCAGAAGTAAAATTATGCTGCCAGGAGTACACCGTTTCAACCAACACTTAGGGCTGGGCGATATAGCTAAAAAATTAATCAACGATATAATGTTTCATATCGTTCAGTACCGATAATTATTGACATTTTTTATAACCTTTTTTTAAAACAAAGAGCAATAGAATTTTTTTTTTTACATTTAACCACTGAATTTTTTAATTAACTCAATTTATTGAGACAAACAAATATTTATTTTGTTTTAACAGTCAAACACAAAATAAAAATTAAACAAATATCTAATTTCTAATGTTTTATATGCAGATTAAATAGGTTAAACTTTTGGCTTGTCTCCCGAGACCACAGGAGGGCGCAGAGCAAAATAATACAGCACATTTAAATTGTCAACGCAAGGAAATAACCGTCTATAAAAAAACGTGCATTACGTCTAAATTAACTCATATAAATCAAATATAATTATGTAAATTGCATAAACAATTATGAACAAAACGGCATCATGTATTTATGCATTGCATAATACAAAGAGCCGAATCGCCCATCACACAGACTGCCTTTAAAAACATACGAGACGCAGGAAAGGGAATAAACCTCCACAAATTTGTGACGTGTTTTCTAAACTTTTAAATGGTTTTAACTTTGCATGGCTTTCTATACACTGAATATGTGTTCTGTGTAAATGGCTTGGTTTCGGTTTGAACCTAATCAAGATCTTCTCCGCATCGAGCTTCTATATTTCTCTAATATCTTGAATGAAAAACGCAGCAGCAGCGCGTCTCGTGGGCTAGACTAACAAAACATTAAACTACAACAACGTCACTCACATCATCACCGCATCTCGTGCTCCACTGAAGACGCTCCCTGATGCACTCCTAACATTGGATTGTACTATTTTTCTATCAGTCAAATGCAAATGTTTATTTTAAATTCGACTAATATTCATTCTTTACTCACAATCTCCTCATCACAGGCAGGCACAGCACTCATGTTCGTGTTTGTGTGTGCTGTCTGCGTCACTCATAGCACGCGACTATATCGTGCGATATATATGAACATTTTTTATATCGTTATCGAAGAAGGTGTA
>NW_015507095.1:291231-306226 GCF_001515645.1 Sinocyclocheilus grahami
CAAATGTTTATTTTAAATTCGACTAATATTCATTCTTTACTCACAATCTCCTCATCACAGGCAGGCACAGCACTCATGTTTGTGTTTGTGTGTGCTGTCTGCGTCACTCATAGCACGCGACTATATCGTGCGATATATATGAACATTTTTTATATCGTTATCGAAGAAGGTGTAACGTCGATAAATATCGATACCGTTTTATCGTCCAGGCCTATCTAACACTCTAAGAAAAGTCCATGAAAATAGGTCCCAATTAACCCGTTAACGTAAAGAATTTTCCATATTGGTTGTTCACTGGCGTTCTACACGTATTGTGAATTATGCATTGTGTTTGCGAGCTGGTTCTTTTCACAAACGATGGGCCAATTCATTGGTCTAAAACGGCTCACTTACTCACTGAATCACTCAAGGCACTTATTAAATGAACATCTGACTCACTCACCATTGGCTCAAAGTGATCTGAAATGTGTCAGTGTGTACTCGGTGAGACTTAAAACAGTTTATTGACCGATGTATAGTTAGGACTGTAGGCCATTATACTGAACATGTGGAGGTGAGCAGAGGCTGAATCTGACTGTGTTTGGGAAATAAAGGTGTGTGTGTTAGTGTGTAACCAGAATAACAAGTTTAACTGTTGACCATCCAACACACGCTTATCTAACGTCATCTAATCTAAACAAGGGAGCATCATAGACTTCTGATGTTTTTACATCAAACTAAAAGACTACAGACAATTCCTAACCTAGTTTAATGCAGCCAGACTTTTGGCTATTGGTCTAAAGTCTGGTCCACACCGCATCTAAGAACCGCCCACAATGACAGAAGGCTTAGCCTTCCCCTGGCTTGAGGACTTGGGGCAAAAATGCCACTAAATTGGACAAAAATGCCCCTGCACAAACAAATTAAATCTATTACGTCTGTTGCTAACAAAGTGAATATGAATAGACAGTGTCGATTGCGGCATTAAATTAAGATCTGCTCATGTTGCACCGTATTTAATTTTAGGCGTTTTTACATGGTTGCGCATTTTAACCAATCACACACAATTCTGTTGAGCTTAGGAATGCAATGGCCAATCCAACAAAGTCAGATGAGTCAGATCAGTTTTGTTGAGTGCGCACGTGTTCGTGACTGAATTCCGGACTCTTGCGAATTCTCTCATCATAAACAACAAAGCGCAGATGTACGTACAATGTAAGTAAGAGATTCATTTCACAGTGTATACAGCTTCAGTGAATATAATGTTTTTAGTTTTTTTTTGAGAGTGCTTAAACTCGCGATAGATCAATGTTAGTGATAATGTCACTTTCTATATATAATTTATTTGCTGTTTGAATAACCGTGGAAATGAAACGTTATATAATTATACATTTCTTGATGTTTAATACATTTGGCTGCTTTTAGCCTTACCCTGGAGTTGGTTCACCCTCCGCCTATGACTAAGTGCCTCAAACAAAAGCAGACCCTGACACCCAGATAGTGTATAAAGCTGTCAGTCAGATTAGAACTTGGTGATGATTTGAGCAACTTTTGCCATTTGAGGTTGAGACTAACCCCAACCTAACCCTTGAAAGATAACACAATAACAGTTAAAACATTGAGAAATCATTGCTTCCTTTACAGGCTGTGCTCAAAGCTGGGTTTTGCCAGTGTTAGCTCACTTCTAGGGACAATTTTGTCTCGTAAGTGTATCACAGTAAACCCACACATCTCACACGGCTCCAAAGAAGAGCAGGCTCTTGGTATTTTCTCCTGGTCTCAGGTGTGAGCCAGAACTAATTGTGTTATTTTCCTCTGTTAGTTCTGTATCTCTTTACTTTCTTCTTTTAGCATCATACTGTTGCAATTCAGCTGCTCTCTTGAACAAAACTTTCATTGAGTGAGTGTGCGAGTGCGAGAGAGGGTGTGTGTGTGTGTGTGTGTGTGTGTGTGTGTGTGTGAGAGAGAGAGTGTGAGTGTGTGTGTTTGTGAGTGCGTGTGTGTTGTGTGTGCGTGAGTGAGTGTGTGTGTATGAGAGAGAGAGAGCTTGCTCGTTTGCCGCAGAAGTTGCCTCTCTTTCCAAATGAATCCAGTTTATTGTCATTCCAACTGTGCACAAGTGTAGAGTGAACTGTGGTTTCACTGGGTCTGCAGTGCAGGACAACAACACTCTGAGAACTGTAGAGCTGCTATAACAACACTGCAAACAATAAGCACTGCAAACACTGAAAAAATAAACACAATCCAACAGATGCCATGGATTCGTGTCATGTACTCGGTGTACTCGCGCTCTCTTCTGAAAACACTGACATACAGTACTGTACAAGTAAGCTGGAGTTCAGCGATCTCCGTTTGAGGTGTTCTGCTTCAATGAAAGTGTCATTCAGCAGTCTGTGTTCTGTCATGGATCCCGACTGTATTGTTTGCTGATTGTAACGTTACTTACTCTGTGCAGCAATAAAATACTTTTTTTGTCGTTGTTTTAAAGAGAAACATTAATGCAATTTGGAATTACTATTAGGAATTTCTCTGTTAAATCTGTACACTAACGTTAGATGAGGTAAAAAGAACCATGCACACGAGTCGATATTCTATTGATTTGTGCTTATTGGTGTAAGAACAACTTTTGATGAAATATATCAATACATTTCCCAAATGACAACAGTCATTGCAATTAAAATTGAGCAAAATAATAATTTTTATCATTTTAACCATTATACAGTGAGATGAAAATATGACGAAAATGTGTAAGTTTCCACGGACTAAAAATCTACTAAATCTTGACTAAAACTAAAACAGGACAAGTTGACTAAACATGATAAAAACTAAAAGTTACATTTGACACAGGACTAAGACTGAATTAAAAATAGCTAACAAAATGAACACTACTACTTCAGTAAAGACCAGCTCTGACATCCCAACATTATGAGCTGGGATTTGAAGCACTGCGGATGATGAAACTATAGTACACTACAAATCTACTGAATATAAACGCTGTAATACAATGATACAAATATATTGATAAGATTACTGCAAAATATACACAAATATACAATGTCTGAATGCTTCATGGGGGCCAACAGTCTGCGGAGTTATTCTGCCACAATTTCCACTGTCACGCAATTAGTGGATGTCTCTCTTCAGGATTATAGCCGATCTTTACCTGGACCTCAGCTATCCGAATGGCACTTGTCCCTTGAATAGATTTAGTTAGTTTGACTCTGGTCAGCATCTCAGAAAATGAATATTTCTTATTGTCGAAATTGAAATGGTGGAATGATAAGAGGAATACAGAAAACGTTATGCCAAGATCAAATAAGAGCGGTTCAAGTACAGGCCACATGGGACTAGAGAGTAAATACGACAGCAGTGTCTGGGTCATGCTAATATTCCCGCGGCTGCCGCCGTCAACACTCGCACATGCCACATACGACAACGGTCAGAACCAGACGTGTTTATAGAGTGTCGGGATCCTGAGAGGACAAGATCCGTCCATCACTGCCACAAGGCTTTAATCAACGAGTAGCACACAACTCAGATTGTACTCAATTACTGCATTTGTGTCACCACAAAGGAATTGAAGACTTTCATCAAAGGCTGTGCATCATTTGGTAGTATTCGACTGATGTCAGCATGGGCATCCTCAGAAACCGCACAAGAGCCACAAAACACGCTCCATACAGGTTCACTGGCTGGTGCTGGTCACAATCGGTTTGTGCCGTGATTTACTGGCTTGAATTCTGGAAAACTAACTATTCAATAATGCATAATGTCGGGCCTGTTTAGTTCATGGTAAGAGTTCAACTGATGTTCAGCCCTTATGGAGTTTGATCGAGGGCTGCATGATCTGTTAAACAAAGAAAATCTGACTGCTCTAATCCTGCTCTTTAATGGCATGTACTATCCGTTTCAAGTTCATCCAGCTGGGATTGTGGAGTATCAAATGCAAAGCTCGGTTAGTGAGGTCAAATAATGAGTTGAGCCCAGATGTTAGCCTTGAGGTCATCTATATGTTAACACCAGGGCTGGGGAAAGTTACTTTTAAAAGTAATGCATTACAATATTGCGTTACTTCATAAAAAATTCCCTTTTTATGACTTTTGGAAATGCATTATGCAAATGCATTTGTGTTACATCTTGTCACCTGGTCTGGGCTTGCTTATTTGTTTTTTAACTCTTTCCCCGCCACTGACGAGTTATCTCGTCTTTTACAAGAAAACGCTTCCCCGCCAAAGACGAGTTTTTACGGCTTTCCGTGTTTTCACTGTTATACACTCGGGGGCGCTATTACGCATCTCCTGAACAGTACAAAACCTCCCGAACAAAAACACACGTGAACAGGACGGAGAAATGAGCGATCGCTTATATAAACAGATGCATATGAAAAATAATGCGATCATCAGCAATAGACAGCATATAAATGAAAACTGCATAATGTTACAGAGTAAAATGTTGATGCAGGAAGTGGAATATGTCTGTGCAAGCTTTGGAGGTGTTGATGGAAGCGAAATACTGGATTTATGCTTTGATAATCGTACTGAATATTACCCAGATGTAGTTTGTGATAAAAATTTGATTTTCTCACCTTTTTGCTCAAAATTATGCAAACCTACCTATATTCATGTGTTGATAAAAAAAGAATTCTTTAAGCTAGAATAAAACAGTTTTTTTTTTTTGTTTAAAAGTAGAGGCTCTGATCTTTATTTTGGTGTATTGCATATTGAAATATTCACACAGCAAAATATACTGGAGGCCATCAAATTTCAGTGAAAATCATCAAAATCTCTGGTGGTGGCTGGCAACATTTTTCAATAATGCTGGTGAGGAAAGAGTTAATAACTAAAAGTTATATTTTTGGTAACTGTAAAGGCCCTTTCACACCAGAGGTGAGCGTGGGGACAGGAGATGCGTCAGTCAATATATAGGAAAACAAAGTTACTTGCTTTACTTACTTGAAAAAGTAACTCAGATATTTTGTTGTAAATTTAAAAGTAATGCATTACTATACTAGTTACTTTTAAAGAGTAATCTGATTACGTAACTTGAACACTGCGTAACACAGGAACATCCAGCCACTGTGGAGCTACTTCAGGAGGTTTACAGACGGTTAAAGATGTAACTTCTAGGAAAGGCTTTGAGATATCCTCGATTTTAAAGGGGTCATATGATGCGATTTCAAGTTTTCCTTTCTCTTTGGAATGTTACAAGCTGATTGTGCATAGATAAGATCCCTGAAGTTGCAAAGACTAAAGTCTCAAAACCAAAGAGATATTCTTTATCAAAGTTAAGACTCTGCCACGCCCCCCTAAAACGGCTCATTCTAACACGCCCCGACATATCTACCTCACTATGTGGAAATATTAGCATAATCCTGGCCAAATGTTCACGCAAAGAAAGAAGGCGTGGTTTCAGTAACCGCAGTTAGTGTTGAAGCAGCATGTCAGAGAGATGCTGTGTGTTTCAGTGCGAAAGCAAAAGCACTTTATTTGGCCTTCCGGAAGTAGATGCATTTAGGAATCTTTAAGATTACTTACAACAGAACAGCAATGCATTTTATGGACGACCGTTTCGTGAACCTAGGAGAAGAGGTAATTCTGGCTTTGCTACGACAATCTGGCGCTTCTGAATCAGCTACTGTTTGTTATTAATTTAAGTATTTGCTATTGATTGTTCAAATGCGGAGTTTTGCGCATCGTGTGTGTGTGTGTGTGTGTGTGTGTGTGTGTGCGTGAGCGAGCGAGAGAGAGAGAGAAAGTGAGAGAGAGAGTGAGAGAGAGAGAGAGAGAGAGAGAGAGAGAGGGGGTCACATCACAAACACATACCAGCTTCATCACTCTGTCTGTCACGCGACTCTGTCTTTACATTTATTTTGAAAGATGAAGCTCGCGATTATGGTAAGGGGCGTTACATTTCCGAAGAGTGCTTGTGGTGTTCGGCCAATCACAATGCACTGGGTCAGCTGGCCAATCAGAGCAGACTGCGCTTGTCGGAAGGAGGGGCTTTGTAGAAAACGAAGCGTTTGAGAGAGGCGGGGCATAGAGGACCTACAATAATGTACAGTATTTGAAAAATAAAGTGTTTTTTGAACATTAAAGCATGTCAACATATTCTGTTACACCAAATACACAAAATAATGATCTTTAAAAAAGCATCATATGACCCCTTTAAAGTGATTCAGCTCATTTCTTTGTTGAAGCTCTATCATTTTTGTTTCATCTTTATTTCAATGACATTTTGCAGTTTTTTCTTCAGTAGACTTTCTGATGTGCATGCTTTAGTTCCTGATGAAGTCCCCAGTCGACTGGCGAGTAACTCGTAGGGTCAGCGTGTAAATTCACAATGGCTTTGCTGATGGCAAAACATTCAGCAACATCATGACAGTCACAATGATTTTCACTCGCTTGACAAGACATGAAATATTGATTTAAGCTGAAATTCTTTCATTATGCGAGAAGAAAATGTGTTTGAGAGACTATTTGAACATTCAGTCAAATCTACAGTTTAGTGTTTTTATGCAAAGGAACAGCATGGCTCGGCTGAGCAATCACAGTTCCAGAGAGCTGTGTAATATACGGCTGAACACTCACAGTTTGTTGCCCTTCAGAGCGGTGTGCTGCAGCAGGTTGAAGCCGCGGTTGTTCTGCTGCGTGAAATCAATGTTGGGCACCACAGTCAGAATCTCAATGATGCTCCTGAAGTCTTTAGCAATGGCGTCATGTAAGGGTGTATCTCCATACGAGTCCTGACAACACAAGCAAAGAGAAACAAACACGATGTTAGTGAACACTGGTAAATCTAGTTTTTGCCAATTCTAATTTTACAGAAATGGTAAAGGGATGCTGTCCTAAAATGTCAACTCTTTCTTTTCTTGGCTGTGTGCGCTTTACATGGACTCACAGAGATGGAAACTTTTATTCTTTTGTCTCCTATAACTTATGAACCCGTACTGAATGTGTTTCAGTGTAAGCTGGACGCTTGCTGGCTCTGCACTTTTCGTATATTTATAATTTAAAAAAATGAGAATTGAATTTTAGCAGAATTTGTTTGCAAAAGCAATATCTAAGCAGCGATGAAGCAGTAGCCTTTCAAGGTTTTTCGGATTAGGAGAAACATAATGCTGCCCTTAAGAACTGTGCATTTACTGAAAACATATTTAGATGAGTTATGAGTTTAGCATGTACAGGATGATATTGCTTTATTTAATATACTATTAATGGAAATAAAGAAAAACATTATTTTGCAGAATGTCAAATATAGCTGATATCATTTTTAATGAATTTGTTTTTAGCAAAGGGTGTCATTAATTTATAATCTAAAATGAAATATTAAATATAAATTTAGTCATTTGAAAATTTAGCTGAAACAGAACCGACTATGAATTCAGATGGAAATATTCTGCCTATAGGTTATAATTAATACTGAAGATGTCTGAAGTAACTCTTCAAGTAATAAAAGCACCAGCAGCAACACGCCACTAGGGCCATTTGCACTGCCATTCTTCACACTAACATAAAAACAATAGGGTTAGCGCACAAATCTAATTGAACTACTGAGTTCACAAGTCCCCCATTAACAAACATACATTAAAAAAATATCCAACGTAAAATAAAATCACTGCATTATTCAATCACAAACCAACTACATCATTTAAACTCCAAACAGATCACAGTTCTGTAAGCACTCAAATCTCAAAGGCGTGTTTTCTGCCTAACCTGCAGGTTGATGTCTGCTGAGTGCTCCGTCAGCACTCTCACCACATCCGTGAAGCCTTTATTGACAGCGATGTGCAGCGCCGTACACATGGAGTTATTCAGCAGGTTCACACTGGCTCCTTTACTGAGCAGCAAGCGTGCAATTTCTGCCTGATTCCTGCACACACAGCACATACCAGAGACAGCGGAAAAGACATTACAGTGAACATCATTTAGAAGAGCACACTTCATGAGTAAAATACAAATAAATCAAAACCAAGTGTACAATTACTGCCTACAGTGGGTTTAGAAAAGAATCCGCCCCTTATTTAAAATAATCACATTAGCCGCTTTTCCACTGTGGGGCCAGTGCGAGCCAGTGCTTTAAACGGGCCGGCGGGGCTAATAGCCTCGGACCTGTAGCACAGAGGCCAAAATCACGCTGCGTTTCCACCGTCGGGCCAGAAGCTCCGCTGCGCTTCACTAAAACCCGCCCTCTAACACGCCTCTCAGGAACAACGTCACGCAACCCCATCATTTCACCAACAAAGAGAAGTTAGCAGAAAACTAATAAGAAATAAGTCACTGGAACTAGCGTGATCACAAAACGAACATGATAAAAGCGGCCGTTCGTTTGCATGCTTTGTTAAAGATTTAAATCCAAAAGCATCGGTGTTTTACAATAATAAGTGATACATTGATCATAATGAATTAATTTATCAGGATTGAAAACTAGTCACACAGAAATAAAGCGGTATGAACATAGCCTACCTGCTTATTCAGTCGAGTCTGTTTCGGTTTATTTGTAGCCACAGTATATAGCCTACATCCCATTTAGAAAGAATGATCATCTCTATATTTTTATAAAAAGCTCCAGAACAAAAAACATTATTCTATTCTTATGACATAGGCTACGTGGAGCTAAACTCTCGAGAGGAGACTTGTGACAGATAAAATATGCTACTAAATCAATACACGATTGTGATGAAGAAATCAGATGTAAGCTTCTTATTCGCTAAGCGGTCGTATTTACCATGTTTACTATGGTAACGTTAATGGCTAGCGTGCAGTCTTTTGCATCACTTATAAATAGGCTATGTCTGCATTGTATGGTGATCATAATCCACATCAGATCAAGTTATTTCAAACACTCGCTGCTGTCTGAAAGTGAGTTTTGAACTAAAATTATTTTAAAAGTCTTTAATGCTGGTGTTATCTGTTAACTTTCTGAAATGATCCGCAGCGCTGACGCTCTGCAGACGCGAGAAACTCCGCCTTTGTTCATAACCACTCCTCTAGCCCCAGTTGGCCCGCTTTGGCCCAAGGTTTTCGTCGGGCTAAAAAACCCGGGCCGTTGGCCCCAAGGAAGCACGATCAAGCCCCGGAAGTGACAGTGGAAACGCGACTGGCACTAGCACGCCCGCTTTTGGCCCGACAGTGGAAACGCAGCTATTGTGTTGCTTTGCAGCCTGAAATGCAGACGGACACAGTTTTTGTTTTATCCAGCTGAATGTACTCAGTGCTACTTATAACATCCAAGTCAAGGATATAACGCCAACATGTCAGAAACAAATAAAAACAAAAAAACAGAATCACTGAGTTGGAAAAAGGATGATCCTCCTCCTAAAAATGGCTTGTAAACTCAATCCGGTGTAGCAAATCACCTTCTCAATGGCACACAAAGCCATTTTTCTTTCACCTGTGATCAGCTGTGCTCATTTTGATCAGCTCAGCATGAAAAGAGCTTCCCTGCAGCATTTCAGTCCTTGGTAGTGCAACTGAAGCAAACAATCAACTATGGGCTGCAAGGCACCGTCAAAAGATGAGACAAAAACATTTCAAGGGCTTTATCAATGCACTAGCACAGTGAAGTCTATTATTAAGAAGTGGAAGGTATTTGGTACAACACAGAGCCTCTCTGGATCAGGACGTCACTCCAAACTGAATGAGAGAGTCAGGAGGAAACTGATCAGAGAGGAGACCAAGGGCTACAGCAACTCTGAAGCAGCTGTAGGAGTTTATGACAAAGAGTGGTCATTGTGTGCATGTGACAACAATATCACTAATCCTCCACAAATGTGGCTTGTGAGGGAGGGACGCAAGAAAAAAGCCACTCCTCAAGAAATGCCACACGCAGTCAGACTGAGCTTTGCCAAAACACACCTTGAAGAATCTGAGGCAGATGAGACTAAAACTGAATTATTTGGCCTCAACACTAAACGCTATGTCTGGTGGAAATCCACTCCAGCTCAGCATCCAGATAACAGCATTCCTCTAGTAAAGCATGGAACTGGTGATGTCCTGTTATAGCGTGTTTCTCTGCAGCAGCGACTGGAGCACTCGTCAGGATAGAAGGAACAATGGATGGAGCATACAGTCAGATTCTTGAGGAAAATCTGCTGCCCTCTGCCAGAAAGTTATCAATGGGAGGAAGGTTTACCTCCCAACTTGACAATGACCCAAAGCACACAGCAGAACTGCAATGAACTGAAGACTGCAGACCACAAACACTCACCTTCAGTTTGAACTGAACTTCAGCAGTTCTGCAAAGAAGAGCGGGCAAATATTGCAAAGTCTAGATGTGCAAAGTTAGTAGAGACAAATCCCAACAGACTAAAGGCTGTAATTAAAGCAAAAGATGGTTTAACAAAATACTGACATAAGGGGGTGATCCTTTTTCCAACTCTGTGATTATGTTTTTTATTTTTGTATTTTCTTCTTACATGTTGGTGTTTTATCTTTCACTTGGACATTTTAAGTTGCACTGAGTAAATACAGCTGGATAGAACAAAAAATGTGTCCGTCTTCATTTTAAGCTGCAAAGCAACACAATGTGATTATTTTAAATGGGGTGATTCTTTTCTAAACCCACTGTACAATACTGAATTTACTACTGTAAAAGAATGACATGCTATAGCCATCACAGTAGTGAACAGAAAAACTGGACTTGACAACATTAGTGTATCGTATAGTGCTGTGGCTCATACTCTTAAAACTAAACAAAAATGAGCAGCTAGTCAGCGACCAATAATTGTGCAAAACTCAGTGTGGTTTAACTGATCCTCATCGCTCATATTTTCTTTCGGCTTGTGTAGTTTTGTTCGAGGTTTTTGAGGATTAAACGTCACACTTTTATAATTCACACTTCAGAGCATCAAATCAGTTAAATGATCCAAATATTCATCTAACTCGTGTGGGGAGCTAGTAATTCAGTTACATCAGTTAGATCTGCCAAAATCACATCAATGCCCCAAATCATCTCTGCTTGGAAATAACGTGGATTGCAGCTGCTCCAGCCAGATGATCTGGATCACTCTGTCAACCTCTAGAGCCCAGAGACATCAATCCACCAGCAATACAGATGCCTTTACGTGTACTTTAGAAGGATTAAAATGTCACGATTTAGTCTGACTTGCATTCAAGCAGTCGTGTTTGTGCTGAGGTGCACTAACAGAGCTAGATAATGCCATTGTGGCTTGGTTTTGGCTCTAGATGTATAAGCATGAATCAGACTACAGTTAGCCCTGGCATGGTGTGTTTTCTGAGAAACAGAGGTGACGCTTGTATTTAATCCTTTAAGTAATCAATTACAGTGAAGACTGCAGCTCAACTACGCAAAAGCCAACTGTAGCGCATTTAATACTGCACATGTAAACATACTCAGTGTCTCTGGAGTGTGCCTTCATCTTAATGAGTTAAATACAGTTAACTGAGGACGAGCACAGCACAACGTTTCTGTTTGCACAGAATGTGCAGGTTGTCCTGCATCTAATACTGGGTAACGTACACATGACCTGTTCTCATAAGTGTAAGCTCTAAGCACTGGCTCTCACCCGAACGCTGTGTAGTGTAGCGCAGCGTCTCCGTCCTCATCTTTAGCTTCAATGCTGCTGTTGGCCTGAAGCAGAACCTTCACCACCTCCACATGTCCCTGATGGGCAGCCACCTGCAGAGCCGTCTTCCCCTGGTTCTTAACATCCACCTGAACACAGTCACACACAGCCTTCGCTCAAACACACTTCTCCCCATCCACCTACTTAAAGCAAAAATGAAAACATGCTGAGAATGTGCTCACCCTCAGTTCATCCAAGATCAGAAAGAGTTTGTTTCTTCATCCGTTTTGTAGAAATGTAGCATTGCATCAGTGTCTCAGCAATTGATGCTCTGCAGTGAATGGGTGCCGTCAAAATGAGAGTTCAAACAGCTGATAAAAACATCACAATAATCCACAGCACTCCAGTCCATCAGTTAACATCTGGAGAAGACAAAAGCTGAAACTAATCCAGCATTAAGATGTTTGTAACTAAAATATGAGTCCATAATAACGCTTCCTCCAGTGAAAAAGTACGTCTCCTGTTGTCTCTCACATTAAAATCCAGCCACATATTTGTTTAGAGCCGTTTAAACGCTGCTTGATCTGTGCAGATTTCTCTCCTGATTCACACCAGAACACAATGTATTTTAGTTAAAAACGTCTTAATGCTGGATTAGTTTCAGCTTTTGTCTTCTCCAGATGTTCACTGATGGACTGGAGTGCTGTGGATTATTGTGATGTTTTTATCAGCTGTTTGGACTCTCATTCTGACGGCACCCATTCACTGCAGAGCATCCATTGCTGAGACACTGATGCAATGCTGCATTTCTACAGATCTGATGAAGAAACAAACTCATCTATATCTCGGATGAACTGAGGGTGAGCACATTTTAATAAAGCAAACTTAAATTTTTGGGTGAATGATTCCTTAACCTCTACCACACTATCTACTTGCTCAACTCTGTCAGAAATAGATCGCACACGAGATGACCGTTCTTTATTAACTTAATCAACGCTTTCAGTCCAGCTGTCCGTAGTCTCTAATCAAGTATCTTACAGAAAGGACACTTTTTCCTTGAAAACAGATGAGCAGCTGCGCAGCAGTCTCTAGTGGGCTGTGAGTTTATAAAGGGAAAGGCTAAAACCCTTCAGACAGAGAGAGCCAGAAATAACTTGAAACGTCTGGAGATTCCCTCCCTTAGGACAACCCATGCAAACAAAATCCCATTTCTTTCCACTAAATCGGACTGAGGCACTAACCTTCTCAGGGTATTTCTGCACTAGTTCACGCACTTTAACGGCGTTCCCATGAGCCGCCTCGATAACCAGCCGGCCCGGATGATCCTGCTCCGTGGACTGAGAGAGCAGCTTCTCCAGGACTGAAATGACCGTACCTGAACGACAGAGAGAAAGAGAGATCTCCATTCTGTGTTCAGAGAAGGGTTTAGTGTTACTGTCCCAGAGTTCAAACCCCTCTAAACCAGAATGAGTCAAAATGTCACCATGCATCAAGACACAAACATCACTATCCAGCGCTGCCACAGTGTGTGACGGAGGGAAACAGAGAGAGAGAGAAATACACTGAAAACACAAACGGTGCTGAAACGAGAAAAAAAACGGCATCATGCAGGACAGTGTGGAAGAGAACAGAACTCTTTATCTTAAAGAGAAGTCGAATGAAAATTAATGATATAGAGTAATTTTTATCATGATGTAATTATGCTCAGCAGCCATTCAGGGACTTCCTGTGCATTCTTACTTCCTGATTCACTGGAGTTCTCAGCCGTCATCAGATTGGCGTCGACCTCGCCACGCTGCGCAGAGAGACACGCGGGGTTAAAGGTCCACGTCTGACCTCCAAATGCCACACGCAGGTCACCATCTGCATACACCTTCAGAACCTTCCCGACCTGACCCAGAGCCTGAGAGAACACACACACACACACACACACACACAGACACAGACACACACACACATAGACACAGAGAGAGACACACACACACACACACACACACACATAGACATAGAGAGAGACACACACACAGACACAGAGAGACACACACACACACGCACACAGAGAGAGACAGAGACAGAGACACAGACAGACAGACACACACATAGACACACACACACAAACAGAGACAGACAGACAGACAGACACACACACACACACATAGACACAGAGAGAGACACACACACACACACATAGACACAGAGAGAGAGACACACACACACAGACAGAGACAGACAGACAGACACACACACACACACACACACACACACACACACATAGACACACACACACACACAGAGACAGACAGACAGACAGACACACACACACACACATAGACACAGAGAGAGACACACACACACACACATAGACACAGAGAGAGAGACACACACACACAGACAGAGACAGACAGACAGACACACACACACACACACACACACATAGACACAGAGAGAGACACACACACACACACACACACACACAGAGAGACAGACAGACACACACTCTCGTCATCTGAACGCTAGAGGGTCAATCAGTTAATCAGTGCTGTAATTCTGGCATCATGGCAGCACTGATTTGACAAATTTCAACAAATAAATTTTTTTTGAATTTCATATACATGAAATACTGAATTTATTATAAATTATAATTTAATATAAAAGTTAATTTATAAAACTGCTAATTTAAAATACTTTAAAATTAAAATAATTAAATATACATCACTAAAATGAAACCAATTCATATATGATTGTTTAAATTTTTTAAGCAAACATAAATAGTTTAAATCTGTGTAGTTACTGACTGGCTGTTCATAAAAGAATCAATGAAATATGGCACAACATTTTTTTTTGTTCATTTTTAGTATGTGTTTATTTGTTTTTAATTTATTGCTGTAATTCTCTCATGATTTGGCAATGGAACTACATTTCTATTTTTAACATTTGCATTTTCTTTTCTCAAAACTGCTGCTCTTCCTGTTTCTCGTTTAAAACTCCAATAAATGTATTTATTTATTAACACCATGTCAGCAGCAAGGCTATCTTCATGACGAAAACAAACATAAATAAATAACAATAGTTATTTACAATTAAAAAGAAGCTACTTTAAGGTTAATACTAGACAAAAAAAAAAACTAAAATGCATTGAGGTAATTATTATTTTTTTTTTTTAAACATCTGTTTAAAACCAGTCACAAAAACTTTGGGGAAGTTAGTTTATTCACAATTAAATGTGATCTTCAGTCCAAGTCGTGTGTGTTGTGGAGGAACCTACTGGAGCCATGCTGTCTGTCCACTCTCCATGGCCCACCTGGAGTCTCTTCACACTGTCAGTGTCATCCAGCACCTTCACCAGCTCACCCACGGCAAACGTGTTCACCTGCACACACACCACTCTATTACAGGAACACACGCTTCCTAAAGACCAATCATGCAAAGTTGTCTGAGGCTGCAGCTAATCGGCAGCCCAGACCTCACAATCTGCCACTTAAGCAGACAGAA
>NW_015507095.1:308726-333273 GCF_001515645.1 Sinocyclocheilus grahami
CTTCTTTCAGACGAATCCAATCGGAGTTATATTAAAAAATGGCTTGGCTCTTCCAAGCTTTATTATGGCAGTGAATGGGTGTTATTTTTCAATAGCCCAAAAGAAGTCCAATAAAGCGCATCTATCCATCATAAAAAGTGCCCCACACGGCTCCGGGGGGAGAATAAAGGCCTCCTGAAGCGAATCGATACGTTTGTGTAAGAAACATATCCATATTTAAAACTTTATAAACTGTAATCTCTAGCTTCCGCTAACTGTTGTACGCGCGTTCATTGCGGCGGATGACGTAGGCGTAGCGTAAGCTCCGGTGAGAAGTGTCTAATGTGGAAGCGCAGCGGAGAGATCAAAACAAAACACTGGTCACTAATTAGAAGTACAAAATGAGGATTTGTAAAGAAGATTGTCAGAGGACTTCGATATAAGCCAAGAGGAGACTGGTTTTCCTTTGCTAAAGTGAGGAAACTTTGCTTGCTTTGCTCCTGTAAACAAAATGTGATTCTCGCGAGACTAGCATATTCTCACCGGAGCTTACACTATGCCTACGTCATCCTCTGGAATGAACGCGTGTATGACAGTTAGCGGAAGCTAGATTGGTACGGTCTACAGATTACGGTTTATAAAGTTTTAAATATGGATGTGTTTCTTACACAAACGCATCGCTTCGCTTCAGGAGGCCTTTATTCACCCCCAGAGACGTGTGAGGCACTTTTTATGATGGATAGATGCGCTTTATTGGACTTCTCTTGGACTATTGAAAAATAACACCCATTCACTCCCATTATAAAGCTTGGAAGAGCCATGACTTTTTTATATAACTCCGATTGGATTCGTCTGAAAGAAGAAAGTCATACACTCCTAAGATGCCTTGAGGGTGAGTAAATCATGGGCCAATTTTCATTTTTGGGTGAACTATCACTTTAAGGTTAATACTAGACAAAAAAAAAAACTAAAATGCATTGAGGTAATTATTTTTTTTTTTTTTAAACATCTGTTTAAAACCAGTCACAAAAACTTTGGGGAAGTTAGTTTATTCACAATTAAATGTGATCTTCAGTCCAAGTCGTGTGTGTTGTGGAGGAACCTACTGGAGCCATGCTGTCTGTCCACTCTCCATGGCCCACCTGGAGTCTCTTCACACTGTCAGTGTCATCCAGCACCTTCACCAGCTCACCCACAGCAAACGTGTTCACCTGCACACACACCACTCTATTACAGGAACACACGCTTCCTAAAGACCAATCACGCAAAGTTGTCTGAGGCTGCAGCTAATCGGCAGCCCAGACCTCACAATCTGCCACTTAAGCAGACAGAAACAGCCACAGCTATCTATTTATGGCCTGCTTTCTGTACAAGCAAAGCAGGCTTCATGACGAGGACGGTAGCGTAGCTAAATATAAACAGGCCATAAAAACAGACTGATGTACAGCCGGCCTGAACAAACACTTCACAGGCGAACATGGCGAGCTGGGGCCAGATCCACCAAACATTCTCAAGAAGAAATGTCTTCTAACTTAAGAAAAACAAGTGAAGAATATCTTGTATTCCCAAAAGTTATTCTTAAGAATATTCTTATAAGATTGCTCTTAAGACAAAAATTAAGAAGAATTCAAATTCTTGAAAAGAATCTTCTTAAAAATCATCAAAATAACTTCTTAAAGTTCGGATAACCTCAGACTTGTCTTAAATCCCGAATGGTGAGACTCATTTAATGAATTTATTGGGTTATTTCAAATTAACTGTCATATTTAAGCATTACAGCAACACTTGCGACATATAATATGCAGTAGGATTATTAACAGCGATGTGCACAAGTTTTCTGACACACCAGTGACTGATAATATAAACAATGATCGGTCAGGATTACGCCTGACGCGCCTTTCATGAGTTCAAAGTTCAGTAACAACTAGAGCCCGACACATATATATCGTTTTGCCGATATATCGGTATCGGCGAATATGCCGCCAATAAGAATTTTTTTTTTACAGAACATATAACGCAGATAAAATGCTTGAAATGGTGTAATTACTTAGTTTGTCCAGCAGAACGCGCTCCATTGTTTGCTACTGGTGACCTGGATGAAGAGCTTTAAAGCTTAAGTCAATGGAAAACCACTGAAATTTTGATCCGAGCGGATAACCCCTTAGTGGCGCACGCAAATGACTAGCGCTCTTTCGTTCCACCTTTGCCGCATTATATCAAACATTTATCGAACTCTTGTTATCGTTTATCGAGGAAATCTATATCGTGCGATAATAATTATTAACGATTTATCGCCCAGCCCTACCATAAATATATCAAAACTTAATGTTTGATTAGTAATATGCATTGCTAAGAACTTCATTTGGACAACTTTAAAGATGATTTTCTTAATATTTAGATTTTTTTGCACCCTCAGATTCCAGATTTTCAAATAGTTGTATCTCGGCCAAATATTGTCCAATCCTAACAAACCATACATCAATGGAAAGCTTATTTATTCAGCTTTCAGATGATGTATAAATCTCAGTTTTGAGAAATTGAGCCTTATGACTGTTTTTGTGCTCCAGGGACACATACTTAAGAACTTTTTAAGAATTGCACTTAGGAACATTCTTACGAACGTCTTTGAATTTATCTGAAGAAACTTATTTCTTAAGAAGGTTTTCGTGCATGCGGCCGGTTTCTGTGTTTCTGTGAGGCATGGGCTTGCCTTGGTCAGGGCTCCGGGGTGGAAGGTCCAGCGGATGTTGTTACTGTACTGGACTCGCACGTCCCCGCGGTCCGTTATTCTGTGCACGGTGCCGATTCTGGAGATGTACTGCCAACACAGTCAAACACAAGCACTGACAACAACTTCAGAAGCACTTCACAAAATACTGAGACTGATAAGATTACTTTTTCCTCAAAAAAACAGCTGAAAAGTTTAAGAGCGCATCAAACTGAAAATTTGAAAAATGGAGAAACAGAAGAAATAGAGAGCTCAAACAAAAACTACAAAATGTTACACTGAATTAAATTCCAGATACAGTTTGTGTCAACTGTGTGGTACCAAATTACCAATATTAACCAGAAAAAAAAACTATGCATATTGATAAATCACAGCCCTTTGAAGTTCAATAATACTATTAGGTTGTTTTGCGATTCCTGTTTTTCCATCCCCAAATCATAAGAGCTCCTAAAATGATAACTAAGATGTTTTTTATACAATTTAAGAAACTCATTAGCACACATGCTCCTAAATACATTGTAGAGTTTGCACACATCTATTTTTAGTCACAACTGTGAGTCAAATGCTGGCTCTGTAAGACACATGCTATTAACTTTCATTCTGATTTGTCAGTCTCACTAAAAAAATAAATAAAACAATCAATCAATCACCAAAATTATTTCAAAATGAAAAAAAAAAATATTGTAGAAATTATTTTGGACATAAATACAATGATGTCTATTTTGGGGCCATAAAGTTTTTTTTTTTTTTTTGTATTGTGACATTGATTTCATTACTTTTTACAGCATTTCACTAGCTTTGTAATGAGGTGTTTGTAAACCTGTTTTCTGCTAAGATGAAAGCTTGAGGGTATACCCTTCACACGTGAAGAAATTAAGATATAAGTTTTACAATTTTACTATAAAAACAATGAATATACTGAATATGAAACACTCTTTTTTACATTTAGTTTACAGTGCAGCTGTATTACAAAAGTAATATATTAATGTATTGGGAATAATAATTATAATAATAATAATAAAGTATTTTATTATTATATTCCAATAGTTTTGCTTCCTAAAATAACCAGTGTGAACACAATGTGGACTGAGATGCTATCACAACTAAACAGAGGTCAAGCCAACGCAAAAGACTTACAAAAACACAGTTACAAAATTTTCTTTAAAAAGAAGTTCCCTGATGAAATCTTGCACAGCACGATCAGGAACATTAACTAAGAAGAAAATACAACTGATTTTTCACCTCCGCCATTTTTGGGTTCCAGCCGCCGTGACCCTCCTGCATCTGTCTGAGGATCTCCACCTCCAGCAGACACTTGACCTTATCACCCTGCTGGAACGAGTGACTGTCTGCGCTCTCCTGCCGCTGCATCTCCGCATGCTCGCCTACACACACACACACACACACACACGTCTGGTTCACTATCCTTGTAGGGACTCTCCATAGGCGCAATGGTTTTTATGCTGTACAAATTGTATTTTATATCACCCTACACCTAAACCTACGACTCACACAAAATGTTCTGCATTTTTTTTCGGGAAAAAAAACTAATTCTGTTTGATTTATAAGCTTCTGTACCTATGGGGACCTCAATTTAGGTTCCCACGGTGACAGTCCCCATGAGTTGGTGTGTATTCAGCTTTAAGTCCCCACCAGTGTAGAAAAACATGTACACTCACACACGCACACACACACTCACTCACTCACTTACTCACTCACACGCACACACTCACTCACACACACACACTCACTCAAACACACACTCTCACACACACACACACACCCACACACACACTCACTCACTAGCACACACACACTCACGCACACACACACACACACACACTTACTCACTAGCACACACACACTCACGCACACACACACACACACACACTCACGCGCACACACACACACTCACACTTGCACTCGCTCACACAAACTCACACTTGCACTCGCTCACACAAACTCGCACACACTCACTTGCACTCGCTCACACACAAACTCGCACACACACACACACAATCGCACTCACACACACTCACTCACTTGCACTCGCTCTCGCTCACACACACAAACTCGCACTCACACACTCGCACTCACAAGTACACACGCACACACACTCACTCACACATACGCACACACTCACACTTACTCTCATACACAAACTCGCACACACTCGCACTCACACACACACACTCACTCACACTCACTCGCACACGCTCCCACTCACTCGCACACTCACACACTCACTCGCACACGCACACACTCACTCGCACACGCACACACTCAAACACACTCGCACACACTCAAACACACTCAAACACACTCGCACACACTCGCGCACACACACTCGCACACACTCACACACACACACACACTCACACGCACACACACGCACACCAGATAAAACGCTATCAAACACCAGTGCTGGAGAGTAAACGTACCGTCATTACTCGGAACTACATTTCTCAGTAGGCCACAATGTAACACAAAATGGTACATTGCTGTTTTTTGTAATACACAACGTAACAAAAATTTGTTTCTATACAGAGTTCTGGCATGAAACTCTAGATGGCGCAGTCCGATAGGTCTAACTCAATCTGACCTAATGACATCATTATCACATGGCACAGCTGATTGGTTCTCTCCTGTATCGGTAGCCAATGAGCTCGCTGCTCAACATTCATATATATGACTAGTGCTTGCCGTAGCAGTTGTAGCTTGTTTTAGAAACCCTCCACCTTCCCCAGCTCCACCTGTATAGATCTGCTATGAGGTGATTCATGTACGCTATATGGGGGTTATTTCATGTATGTTATATGTGCAGCAGCAGTATTTCTTACATGCATTTTAGTCTCGGTACTTGCTCTGCCGCAGGAGTAGCAGCAGCAGCGTAGCAGATCTATTCTGCCAAGACCAAATACATTAACATTGTCATGTACATTACCATGCCAATCCCTCCGAGAGTTGTCATGACAGAACTTAAATGTTTTATGCTCCTTCTGTAATTCTGTCGTGCTAATTATTAATGTACCATTTATTTTCACGTACCATCAATATTTTGGTAAATATTTAGGTCAGGGAAATTTTCAAAATTTTCATTAAATATGAAATGTTGGTTTAGTACAGAAGTTTTTGTGCTAATTTTGTACTAATGTTTCTGCTTTATTTTGCTTTTGTAAGGATGGGAACATTCTGGAAGTTTCTGTAACATTCTGGAATATTCTGGAACATTCCAGTCACAAAAGACAAAAATCTTGCAACATACAGTCAGGCCAGTCAAGCACACCAACACCATGGTCATTTAACCAACTTTTGGTGCTTTTGGCAGTGTGGGCAGGTGCCAAATCCTGCTGGAAAATTAAATCAGCATCTTCAAAAAGCTGGTCAGCAGAAGGAAGCATGAAGTGCTCCAAAATTTCTTGGTAAACGGGTGCAGTGACGTTGGTTTTCAAAAAACACAATGGACCAACACCAGCAGATGACATTGCACCCCAAATCATCACAGACTGTGGAAACTTAACACTGGACTCTATTTTTAAAAATAAAATCAATGGTTTTACTGATGTAAAAATTGAAATGTAGCTTTTTTCAGTCTCATTGTACTTGTGCAGGTAAATGATTTGCTCTGTGCAAAAATAAATCATTCTCATGAGCTACAGGTCACTGTCAAACACACTCTCAGCTTGGTTTTACAGCCGCTCTTACCTAATTTGGGCAGATGCTCCTTGTAGTAGTATCCTCCCTGCACATCCGACACGTATTTCAGATCCACCTTGCCCTTGTGGCCCATTCTGTAGACGTTTGTGGTTCCGCTGGACCAGGTGACACTAGCCACGCTACGACCTGATTCCTGATCCCATCCACGAATATCCACCACCTTCCCAACCTTTCCCTCACCTCCTGCTCGCGCACACACACACACACACACACACACACACACACAGAGACAGAAGCAGCACAGGGCAGCAGTCTCAGACCAACATCAGCAGCTTTGAAGGATATAAACATGAGACGGGAGAAAACCTACATGCATGCATTTTGTCTGGAAAAAATTAGAAATCTGATCAGAGCAGAGTAGGGTCAGAAAATGCATCTGAAAGGAACCAAATGTTGAGAATACCTGTGGTTTTATACGCTAAATTTTTAGATTTAACCATAATCTGCTTATGATGTTATGATGCACCATACAGCTGTGAGTGTTGCTGAATGTAAAGCTGATATGATGTGGTGATAGAAGATAAGATGGAAAACTTTAAATGCAAAGAAAAACACTCCCAAAATAAGAGACTAGTTACATTTTTACTAGCCAGAGCCGATGACGTGTTGAGTGTGTGCTGTCGCTGACTGTGACGACTGTGAAAACAGTGGCTGTGACCTGAAGCACAAGCTTAGCGCTACCTTAACCACACTGTTTATGGGAGAATAAACACCAAACCAGGCCGTGTTCAAAACACTTACTTTACTGGAAATCTGTGTGTGGCTCAAGTCTCCTCTTTATATGGAGTCAGGAGGTAAACAAAGTTACCGTGCATCTCATTAACACGGAGGGGTTAAAATAAAATAAAATAAAATAATCAGTAAATCATGACTTGAGTTTCATCATGTTACTGTGCTTTATCTACAGCTGTTTTTGAATTTGATGTTGATTTGCTTATATGAGTAACAGTCATAATTATTCTACTTCATGCAAATGGAAGAAGATGGAAAACACTGTGTTTTCATGCGTTTCATGGATAGAAATATACCATCATCAAACTAATAAAATCAACTCCGGGAAGCAAATATGGCCTGTTTCTGACACTGGATCAGAGTAAATGACACGTAACAACTAAAACACACCAAAGCCAATATATAAGAGCCAAGATTTCACTTTTCGCAATGAAAAGATACAGCAAGGGAACAACAAAGAAATACTCAAAAAGCTATGGCAAACACAGGAGAACACAGCTGAATCTCACAAACCCTGTCAAGATTTACCCCAAAATCACAAGACGAAATAAGCAATCATATTTTGCATGAAGAAAATCAAGGTTATTTTTCACAACCAATGTCAGTCCTACTCTTTAGCTTTTCTTAACAGTCCTAAGAGTAGACCTAATTTTCTTTATGAGAAATATGTGCGCAAAGGGAAATGTCATAATTCAAACATCTTAATGGTCTTAAATCCTGAGAAAAGGTTGAATGGAAAACCTTTCTGACTTTCTCTTTTGATTTGTGGTGAAATACGGACATGTTCACAAGCTGTGAGATTCATCATCACATCTGCAACAACATCTAATAACCACCATCACCAGCTAACACACACGAGTTCAGCAACAACTAACCAGCACTAAAACGCAGCCATGACAGCCAGAATATGTTTTCAGATTACACGCATAACACAGAGAACACCAGAGAACCTCACCGTCTACAGACGTCTGCGAGGATCAGCCAGTGATCACCACAAGGACATTTTGACTCATTCATCATTAAAGTCATTCAACATTTTAAAATAATACGAAAATATCTTCACACGAGAACATGTGCAAGTGTTTATAGAAACGGCAGAGCAGATGATAAAACAGCATGGCACTGCCCAACGCTCCCAGTGTCTACATCCCATGAGTTCAAAAAAGTGTTCACATTATACAACTCATATGTGACCCTGGACCACAAAACCAGTCATAAGGGTCTATTGCTGAATAAATAAGCTTTCCATTGATGTATGGTTTGTAAGGACAGGACAATATTTGGCTGAGATACAACTATTTGAAAATCTGGAATCTGAGGGTGCAAAAAAATCTAAATATTGAGAAAATTGCCTTTAAAGTTGTCCAAATGAAGTTCTTAGCAATGCATATTACTAATCAAAAATGAAGTTTTTATATATTTACGGTAGGAAATTTACAAAATATCTTCATGGAACATGATCTTTACTTAATGTCCTAATGATTTTTGGCATAAAAGAAAAATCAATAATTTTGACCCATACAATGTATTTTTGGCTATTGCTACAAATACACCCCAGCGACTTAAGACTGCTTTTGTGCTGCAGGGTCACAAATGTTATCAATGTGAAAAAACAACAACAGCAAAGGCACTTCCCTTTCCAAAAAAAAGTCTCTCATTCCTGATCCTGGAGAGTTTCGTTTCAACCGTTTCAACCAGAATTTCCAGGCAAACCCAAAGACCTTGACTGGTTTATTTCAGAGCGTTTCATCTGAATTCAAACTAAACTCTCCAGGACCAGGAACTGCAATCCATCCTTAGAGTCCCACAGACCCTAGACTGACGAGATTCAGTTTCTGTGTCCTATAAGCTCTACAGATGCTGCACCTTCCTCTGAGCCTTTGAGACTCTGCTGATCAGGATGAGAGCGGCTGAAACTCAATGAAGCAAAGCATGCAGTGTCAGAGGTGTTAGCGAGCGTGTCTCACCGTCTTGGTTGCCCCAGTCCCAGTCGGGCCCCCGGACCACCTTCACCCCCTGGAAGATTCCTTTCAGGATGATTCTGGACAGGTTCTGTCTCGGCGTCAAGCTCACTCTGAGTTTGAGAGAAGGAAGAGCCAGTTATGACCCTGAGGAAACCTTCAACCTTCCTTACCAGTCTCATCCAATTAAGCTCATGTTTCACAATGCTCCCTTTGTGAACTTCATTTGTTTTTACCAAAAAGAGTATTTTCTCATGACTGAAGCTCATACAAAATTTGCATTTAATATTAAATATTGAAATTAAACAAATGAAATTGACACTAAATGCATTGGAACTGGACAATT
The DNA here is from genome assembly GCF_001515645.1 of Sinocyclocheilus grahami. Taxonomy (NCBI): domain Eukaryota; kingdom Metazoa; phylum Chordata; class Actinopteri; order Cypriniformes; family Cyprinidae; genus Sinocyclocheilus; species Sinocyclocheilus grahami. The sequence goes on from NW_015507095.1 coordinate 318,190, forward strand.
ACTGAGAGGAAAATAAAACACTACTTTTATTTTTTAGGTATGCACATTTCAATTGTGGATAAAAATGGACTGTATTCCCTTTTGGAATTTCCCGAAGCAAAATGAAACTGACTCCCCCAGTTCCCAATGTATTTCTATACTGTAGCACTTTCCACAATAAAAGCAATCACACAGACTCACAATCGGCTCAACTATTATTAGCTCTAGTTCTAGTAGAGCGCAGTGAAAGGTTCGCACATAGCTTGAATGCATTGTAAGTCACTTCAGATTGAATCACCTGCCAAATGCTTACATAGAAACATGGCATCAGCCTGCAGCTAAAGATGGCAAACCATGTCAAAATCACTGATTACACACTCACTGAGAGCGACGAGAGGATGCTCACGGTGAGAGAAGGCAGTATTTCATCGTTTCTGGTTTGGGAATGTGTGCTTGAGGACGTTAGGCAGATTTTGTACAAGAGCAGCATAACTGGAAACACATGCTTTCATTACAGCTAATGACAGACAGGCTGTCTTATGTCAACAAACTAAACTCTTCAAGAGCATGCTGCCAAGGATCCTGGCAAGCGAATAACAACCAATAACAGCACATACCTTATAGTAAAGATCTGATCTGATCGGGGAGCAAAGGAGCTGCCTATTCCCATCATTCATCAAAGGGGTCAAACATCAATGCTCGCTATCCCATCAACTCCAGCAGACTCATGCGTCAGATATCTCTGCTCTGCTTTGATTTTCTCTTAAGGGCCGCTGTACGGAGCAGTAGTGTCCTTACGAACGCTCTCTCGCCATATGGCAACACCTGCACGGCTCGGAGGCTTACAACACAATCAGGATCAATGTCTAAGCAGTCTGTGACTCTCGTATCGCAGGTGCGCGTCTAAGATCAAAGGTAAGACGTAATCCACAGGCTGTCTGCATGCCGCTGTTTATGCACACGCAACAGAGATGGATGATTTATGAACTTTGAGAGACTGACCGGACACGAAAAATGCATCTCTCTCTGTTCTGACAATTAAAAGATGGCATCTTAAATAATGTTTGCTGCCGAGGGTTGCACTACTTTTAAACTGTGGGTTGATTTTTTTTTCCTGCGGGAGATTAAAGGCTTGAGATACTGAATAAAGTGTATCTGAATGAAATGCTTGTATCAGATTATTTTTCCCATTTTCATATTATACCAGTGATAAAACTGTGCTAGATGATGAGTTTTGTGAAGGGGGGAGCCATTCAGCTCCTGTGTTTGTTTATGATTCCCATTATTTAGTTATTTTCAAGTTGTAATTGTGCATGAAACATACCCGTGACTGTTAAAAATATGCATTTATAGGAGTGGCATATTTTGAGTTTTGGTACTTGAGATAGGCTCATTGGGCTAGTTTTGTTTTTCAGACCTGGCAACCCTGGTCATAAGGCCAAGAGGCCTTTTCTTCCAAGCAAAACATTTTACAAAAGAGGTTTGTTATGGTTCAGATTCTGAAACACAGGATCTAGAGTTGAAAATAGAGGTCGACCGATGTATTGGTTTTCCCGATTAATCAGAACCGATAGTCGATTGCTGGAACAATCGACTATCGGTTGGTTGACAATGGATGAAACAATCCATAGCAAAAATCCATGCCATATGGATAAAAATCCATATTTTTTCTAGGTTGCGTCTATTGCTGGAGCGGCTGAAGCTCTGCTGTCATTATACAGTACGAGAGCGAGAGCAGCCTCTAGTGGCGGAAATCACTGACAGCACGTGCTGTTTGTTTTGACACAACACTTCAGTTGAAGGTTTAAAACATTGACAAAGTGTACACAGTACACTTTAGTGCATGTTTTCATATAAAGTAATTAATTTGTTGACTAGATGCTACATTAGTGGAGAAAGCACATGTGAGCAAAACACACGCAAGTCTGACCCAAATGCTTAATGTCACGATTGCTACCATCTATTTGCATTAGTTTATATCCAGCTGGTCACTTTAATGCTTTTGTTATCCAGTGAATTTGCAGATGTAAAGCTGTGACGTGAGAAAACAAACTGATCTGTTCATTCAGCCGCAGAGCGCCATTCACACAGTTTTACATTAAATTACATTATATTTGTTCCATTTTATTTGTTAATGTACATGAAGACTTCACCCTGGGCTGGAAGATTGTGCATTTTTAAGTGAAACTTGTCTTTCTGTGACTCTAATAAAGTCTGCATGCTTCATATGGAGAGCTATGATATAGGCCCTGTCCCAAATGGCACACTTCATGTGCTCTTATGCTCTTGTGGACTTGCACTGGGGCGAGCTCCGCAGCAGACTTCTACCCGACAGTCAAAGCGGCATTACGTCACGAAAGTGTGGACTCAGAAGAAGACCGCGAGGGTTTAGGGTGCGATTTGGGACAGGGCCATAGATTGCTCTTTTTCCGTTTTGCTGTTTTTTTTTGTTTTGTTTTTCAAACACCGAACTTCAAACTCTTCTATGCTGCTTTTTGATCATTCTTGAAGTGAACTTTTGTCTGTTTGATGATTAAATAAACTGTTTTAGGCCACCGCTTGAACTGAATGAGATGCATCTGGTGTGTGTGATTCCTGATCTGGTGTGTGACTGCCATATTTTGTTATTTTGATCAGATAATCATCAAGTGTTCTAGAATAGAAGCAAATAAAGTGTGACAGCATACAAAAAATATCCATATGTATTGTGACGAGCGTCCCGAGCTCACATCAGCGTTGCCCTGGAAACGGACGAGGAACACCTGCACACGCTCATCACGGGCTGATTGGTCACAGCTGAGAGTCATCAGCCCACGGCCAGATAAGCCGCGTGAGGCCCGAGGAAGGGGAGAAGTGATGCTCTCCCAGAAGCTGAAGTCTAACGTGTTGTCTCCTTTGCATTACAGAAACCAGCCCGTGACCAAGCAGCCCATGCACGAGTGCCGCACGGACTCACCGACACTGGAACACGCTCACGGAGAAGCCTCGACTCCCCTCAGGACCCAGCGCACTCACCTGAGCACTTTCTCTGTGAATAAATCCACCCTCCGGGGTATTTATTGGAGCTCTCCTTGTCGCGTGTTCCTTCCACCCCATTACACTGGTGGAGAATGCGACCTTCCTTCCACCCCGTTACAGTATGTAAATTCAATGCTATGGCCTTTGTGTAGGCATTACAAAACAGCCATCTTTAAGCAAGACTGTTGAAATGAAATGGTAGCACTTTACAATAAGACTCCATTTGTAACATGAACTAAGGCTGATAACAGCTGTAATCTGTGTTTATTATTTGGCTCACTTCAGGTTGGGTTATGCACCGATGTGGACCAGTCTGGGCCGGTAAACATGTTCTAATCTGGGCCACACTTGATTTGGAGATCTGAGCCAAAGGAAATTTGCTGACTGGGGAATTGTTCCTTGCTAGAGTGTGTTAATTTCAACATTAACTAATACATTTATAAATTTTACAGTTGCTTCTGTTAACATTAATGATCAATATATATTTAATATTAATATTTTCATTCATTTACAAAGTATGTTTTTTGTTAAACGGTAAAGCATTCAGTATCTATTTTAAAAGTTATCGGTTGATTAATCGGTTGATGTGGACCAGTCTGGGCCGGTAAACATGTTCTAATCTGGGCCACACTTGATTTGGAGATCTGAGCCAAAGGAAATTTGCTGACTGGGGAATTGTTCCTTGCTAGAGTGTGTTAATTTCAACATTAACTAATACATTTATAAATTTTACAGTTAGTTCTATTAACATTAATGATCAATATATATTTAATATTTTCATTCATTTACAAAGTATGTTTTTTGTTAAACAGTAAAGCATTCAGTATCTATTTTAAAAGTTATCGGTTGATTAATCGGTATCGGCCAGTGTGGACCAGCCTAGCTGTCGTATCGGTAAAATCCACTATCGGTCGACCTCTAGTTGAAAATAATGACAAAGCTATTGTCAAACGTCAGAGTTCAGGTGATGAACTCCACTTGTGTTCCTCTACTGTACTCTATTTTATTCTCAGTATCATCAATGCTGAAAACATTATTTGCTGCCTAATATTTTTTTATGGAATCTATAATTTTTTCAGGATTCTTTGATGAATAGAAAGCTCACTGAAGAAATCTTTTGTAACATCATAAATTATTCAGGAATGTTTCTCAAACAGCAAATCAGCATATTATACTGATTTCTGAAGATCATGTGACACTGAAGACTGGAGTAATGATGCTGAAAATACAGCTGCGCATCACAGAAATACATTACAGTTTAACATATTCACATAGAACACAGTTATTTTAAATTGTAATAATATTTCACAATTTGTACTGTATTTTTAATGCAGTCTGGGTGAAATTTAGAGACTTCTTTCTAGACCATGAAAAATTCTTAATTATTCTGCCAATTTTCATTCATTAAAAATCAGCTGGTTAGGACTCACTGCAAAATTGCTTCAGAAACAAGCTGCACGATTCGCAGTATCATTCATATCTGTTGCAAGTTGTTTGATGCTAATGTTTACCTCTTAGGGTCAATGTCTTGAATACTGTAAGCAACAAAGTTTAGCAAGCATGAGAAACATGATACACGAGAGGTTCATCATCTACCACATCTGCATGAGATCGATATTAATAAATAAACACAAAGCAATATTACTGTAAGAAAGACCTAATGACCTCTCTTCAGATGTGGGCTGGAGGCTGACGTAGTTTAACAGTGTCCGTGTTTGACACAGGAACGATTACACAAGACAACGTGACGCCCCAGCCGATTAACAAGTTAGGCTGTTTTGTTCCTTGTCTTGGTGAACATATGGGAGGCCATATGCCAGACTGTGCCCTAACACAAATACACACGTAACCTCAGACTGCATTTTTACCCCTGACAGAGAGCTGCTGTATACATGATGAGCACTGAGCAAGAATATCACTCATCCAGCTCAAGAAATAAAACCTGTGCCTAATGCTTGCTCCAGTATGGAGCTGTGAGAGTTCAACACTGAAGGCTGTGAGGTCTGCGCTCCAAAAATCCTGAAGTGTGATCAGAGAGACGCTGAAGCAGAGCTACCAAATCCAATGCACAAGACCTAAACCAATCTGAAAAACAGCGGCATCGGTGGACCAGGACAACGGTTCATATCTAACACACACACTGCAAAAAAATCCTACCATTCGTTAGTTTTGTGCAGCTTTTTACACAAGCTACTGTGAATGACTACTATAGAAAAACACATTTCCCATTCTATTCCTCCATGGATTATCAAAAAGTTCTGCAAAAAAATGATACGACTAAAAAGACAACAGGACAATTCTGTGTACTTTATTTGGATCATCTGTGACGCAAATATATATTTTTTATAAGTACTGCAATGTATTCAAATACAGTAGCTTGAGAGTTAATTACACCACCTCATACTACAACATACAGTAACAGCGACACTCCCAGTGCTGTTACGCTTAATATCAGCACTCTGACATCACATTCATATGAGCTGGAAATAAGTGTCGGTACTGAACAGTACATGTGAAGATCTATTCATTAAGAAAGGCAGATTTAGTGCATGCATGGCCAAAGAAGCAGAAAAGGTCTAGACAGAGAGACTGGCAAACACATAAAAACAAGCGTAAAACACTGGTACGGAAGAAACGAGGAAAGATTTGGTGTCAGAGAAAATCCTGAGTAGTGGTTTCTCTTAAACTGATCAGAATCAGAGTAGTTTACACACAACTCAGAGACCATCAAGGATTCACTGACATAAGCCTTCAAATCTCATTCAGCAAACTGAACAAGTCTTCATTCGAGTCATTTCCTTCACGGTCCAAGCTGTTCGGTCTTTTGTCATGTGAAGGTCATACAGACTATGCACGGGAAACAGAAATGATTCGTTCTTATGAAATGTGACAGCTGCATCAGAAATTATGGCCATGATAGGAAAAAGTACATTTAGCCTGGGGAGCTTGTTTTCCTCAACGCACACATGCCTTAAAGCAGTTTTTAAGCTTTAAAGTGGGACAATAATATAACAACAGTGTGATAATAAATGTTTAATATATTGTATATTTTGTTTATTTATATCGTATTTCTGTATTTCAGAATGGACCGGAGAGTAATTATTATTTCTCTATCGTGTTCATAACCACACATACACACACACACACTCTCTCTCACACACACACACTCTCTCTCTCACATACACACACACACACTCTCTCTCACACACACACACACACTCTCTCACACACACAAACACTCTCTCTCTCACACACACAAACACTCTCTCTCTCACACACACTTTTGTTTACTCGCCAGACTGAAATACTATACTTATATATATATATACTTTATATATATATATATATATAACCATGAACTTAGGACTGGTGCTTTTTTTGGTCGGTCAGTGTTCCTGTAAAAAAATAAATAAATAATAAAACCCTAACAATAATACTGAGAAGATATTATTATTATTATTAGTATACGAATTCTACTAATAAGAACAATATAAAGCGCACCAAGGATTAACGAGTTTCTGGATTCATGAATATTAATCAGGTTGTGTGCGTATTGAATATTTTCATATTACTCGATTTTAACTGAGTTTTTACCTTTATAAAGCCATTTTTTCTAAAAGTGTCCATAATCTTTTGAGTCAAATTCTTACATTTAATCAGTGAATTAGAATAATAAGACATTTGGGCTGTTACCAAGCTAATTAAATCAACACAGAAGCGGCATCTGAAGTGGCATTTAGATGCATTTACACATGTATTTTGTTTAACGCAAGACATGAATGCATTTAACCTGCAATTACAAATGCATAAATACTGTTTTGATATAATAAACATAAAACGTTGAATACTGATATTTGAAATTCTTAAAAACATGAAAAAAAGAAGAAAAAAAAGAAAAGAAAGAAAAAGCCGAAATGTGAAATGAAAACCGCCAGCAGGTGGTAGCAAATCACTTAATAAGTGAGTCATTGGGATTGAACCGAATCATTTAAACGGTTGATTCATTCAGGAACGAAACACCGTCATGTTGCTCAGAGACACAAAACAGCGCTGTGGCTGTATTCGGGATGAGTTTTGTTGGCGAAATAGAGCAAAAACAAGCAATATGGGGTCTAAAACGTAAGTCTCTTAATTAACTTATTGTTTATTGAATTCAATGTCACATTTGTAATCATGGTAATTTTTGGAGAAAAACGGCACTCTTCGTGTGAAATTGAATAACTATATGAAGTGGTATAAATATATAAATGTTCTGTCATCATGTCTTGAATTTGTGATAATTCTAAATGCATTTTAATAGCCTGAATCATGCAGTGAAAGAAAACACACTAAATGCGCACTCGCACTAGTCTAGACTTCACGTAATGCATGCGTGCGCTCTGTAGGGATGTTTTGAATGATTTTTGCAAAATACTCGATAATGTCAAATCACACATCGTTAAAACAACAATTACGATATTACTCGCAGACGATATATATCGCACACCCCTATCACACACACACAGACACTCACACACACACTCGATCGTGTATCAAGACAAACAGCACAATTGAGACTAGAGACTGGCTTGGATATTTTAAACACACACACAGTGAAACACACCGTCACTGAACTGAGCAACAGTTTACAAAACATATTAATTCCTGTCCTGTTGCATTGTGTGTATAACAGGCAAAGCATCACCTTTTAGAATATACACTTAAGTTCTGCATTGCAAAAAGACTTCTTAAAGGGGTCCTATTATGCTTTTTCACTTTTTCAACTTTAGTTAGTCTGTAATGTTGTTGTTTGAGCATAAAAAAGATCTGCCAAGTTACAAAGCTCAAAGTCCACTTCAAAAGAAGATATTTTATTTAACAGAAATCACTTTTCAAAAACTACAACGAATGACTCTTTTGGACCACAACGCATATTTTCCGGGATTTGTGATATCACAAATACAGACGAATGGGACGAGACCTGGTTTGCGCTAGAGAAGGCAACGAGTGTTATCACTAGGCATGGGCCAGAATGAGATTATAACCTTAAACAAATATATCACGGTTTCACGGTATTGTTGTTACAGCTCTAAAATATGTTAATTTTAAATGTCAAAAATAAAAAAAAATAAAAAAACTGAACACAATATATTTTGAGCAACATACAGAATATTTGGTACAGTAGTATTTGTTTATTTTTTCTTTGATTTGTTTCTGAAATGTGGGCTGTCCTGCAGCTTTTGATGTGGATGGTTGATTTGCTGCTAGAGCTACTGCTGCCCTAAAAAGAAGAAAAATAAAGACTGACATCTTTATTTAACCTAAATCTGTAATTACAGTTATTTAATTTTAGTTATATAATTCATATACATATTTATATCATTTCATATAATTTATTTATATAATTTCATACACATAATTTGATTTAATAATAACCCAATTTGAAGCAAAAACAGAATGTTCTGGCTAGCTTTGTGAAATGATACTACATGCCTGAACGAAGCAAACAGCAGAAGCTCTCTCTCTGACAGCAGGAGGCGCTCATGGAACAGCAGATACAGCGTTTCCTTGGTTATCACAGAAAACAAAGCAGAGCTGCGCTGAAACACTGCTTTAATGTGAATTATACAAGATGAAAAGAAAATCCCTTGCTGCAGTATTTTTCTCTGTGCGTCCGTCTTCAGCGACTCTGGCCTCTGTTAACGGGCGTTTACAGACTTCATATTTTCACATAAATTAAATTTGGAAAATGATATGCATTGCAATGCAGTTTGTGTAAGTCCAGAACAGAGATCGGCTGCAATAAAACAATAAACGGCTGGTTGCCGATCATGTAAGTTCCAGGGGAAGCTCCTTCGTCCATCCTACACACACGTGGCTGACCACTCGCTCGCACCAACAGGAGGAGACGTGTTACTCTCTACACTGCACTCAACCTGAGGGATTCCAACACTTTCAGTCTTTGAGGAGACATGAAAAACAGCGCATACCGCAGGAACGCTATAACGGAAAATATTAGCAGTTTTGAAACCGTGAAATTTTCAAATCGCGGTATACCTTGAAACCGGTAATCGGCCCATGCCTAGTTATCACCGGGGTTTAAATTGGCCCGGGGCCGTCCGGGGTTTGAGCCCCGGCACATTGACTCCGGGGCTCGACATTAACGCTTCATTAACGCCAGACAAGTAAGCATGCTGAAGTAAAAAATCTAAATGAAAATTTATTTTTTCTTTTTTTTTTTAAGTTAGTTAGGCAACATCACACAACGTTTTCACCATTACGACTGTTTAATAGTTCAATAAACAGTTAAATAAGCAAGTACAATAATATTAGGTCACTTACATTTTAGGCGGAACCACAGCGCATCTCACAGCAACCGCCGATTCATTGCTGATTGATTCCGTGTTTTGAACGAATCGGTTGAGTCAAAGTTTCATTAGCCCACGCATAAACATCTGATAAATCTGCCATTTGAACAAATCGTTTGAATGAACGACTCAATGACTCACTCATTAAACGCTCACTACTGGCACCTACTGGCGTTTTAATTGTTTAAAAGTATAGTTTTCACCATCATTTCTTGTTTGTATATTCCAAAAAATATTTAAAACAGTCTCATAACATTATTCAATGCAATTGTATTTTTTCCAGTGTAAATTATTTAATTTGATAACGTAGAGATAACAATAATCACATTATTTTAATTGAATTTATAGATTAAATGTAAGAATTTGAAATGAAAGATGAAGTATTAATGAGGTTAGGAGGGGAAATGCCCTCGTATAAAGGTAAAACATGCACTTGGATTAAATATAAAAAACATGCAGATTTATATGTCACAACTGATAGACAACTGATAAGAATATTGCTTCAGAATAAATCATATTTTATGATTTTTTATTATATACACATATATATATATATATATATATATATATATATATATATATATATATATATATATATATTGGTGGGTTTTTGTTAAATGTGAGCCAAAATCATCACAATTAAAAGAACCAAAGACTTAAACTACTTCAGTCTGTGTGCACTGAATTTATTTAATACATGAGTTTCACAATTTGAGTTGAATTACTGAAATAAATGAACTTTTCCATGACATTCTAATTTATTGAGATGCACCTGTATATGCCCCAAACCATAGAGCCCCCCCACATATCAAATCCCAATTTAACCCCTGGTTATAACTATGTCAGAAACACGCTTGCTTTCTCAAGGCAGAAGCACTTAGAGTGGTTACAATCATCCGGGTTTAAATCACGCTCAAATTGATTTGATTTTGACCCAATATTTACACTGAAGCTCGCAGGCAGCTAAGGTAAGGGGCATGACATTTCCCGACCAGGTGCTGAGTGCTGCCAATTAGTGGTCGGCCGATATTTGCCATTTTTCAAATATCTGCATTGGCCGATAAGTTTTTCTGTTTGGCCGATGTGTTCGTGGTGGGATTTTTATTTTGACGGCGCTGAGAGCGGCTGCGTCTGAGCGCACAGTGCTCACATTCTCCCTCTTGTTCGCTGTCGTCGTTCAGTTCTGTCTAATATAGATAGAAGTCTATCTAATAATCAGATAGAACTGATTAAACAAAGGAATTAAAATGTATACAAAAAAGTATTATAACGATTGCTTAAATATTATTAGTAATAGAAAGGCAAACATTATAATACTTTCTCATTTGTCGTCAGCATTCAGCAAATAAGCAATTATATCATTTAAACAATCTTTGAAACCTTGCAGACTTAGTCGTGAGATCTTGTGAAGTGTGCATGTGTATCCTGCATGATCGCGTGTTCTCTGCGTGACGGTCGGTCCGTGCGATATAAATGCGGACAGGAGGAGAGTGCAGCTTCACTGGAGACGCGCGATCGACAAACTTTAAACTAAGTTAGTGATTTCAAATTATGCTGCACTTTATGCATTTGCCCACTGCCATATTCATGTCATTTTCATTGCGTGCTGTATGTAATGAGTGTTACCTTGGCTTTATTTGGGGGGAAAAAAAAGATTCCCAATGCACACAAACTTGGTTGTTGGTTACAGTGTTTACTTCCTTTTTAATTAGATTTTTATTAAATATTTATTTATTTGTGAAAAATGCTTTGTCTTCAAATGTATAAGTATGTTTATTTTACACAATTATTTTAATCCATTTTCAATTGACTTTATATTTCTTAAATATAAATTAAAATAAATTAAATTATACCGGCTTTATATAATTTCTTCATTTGATACAGGAACTATTCGAGCCATTCATGCCAGACTGGGGAGAGAGGTGTTGTAATGTAAAATATGTGAAAAATAATGTGTTTTTCAAACAACCTAGTATGAGAGCCTGTTCTAGTACACACCCAAAACTAAATCAAGACTTTGTAAAAGAGTATAATAGGACCCCTTTAACTAGTCTATATATTTCCTGATTTCCAATACAAATATCCTGGAAACAAAATAAATTTACTCGAGAAACAACACTGCATAAAACATCAAGTATTTGTTTGTAAAAGCAAAAAATGTGTTTACAGAAATAGTTCAAATTAAAATTTGGAAATTTGTGCATTACTTGTTTATTGTAATTTATAAATGCCCTCCTAGGGACAAGTGTTGCAAATTAGCTTCGGCTACAAGCACTCTGGTACATGCATGGGATGATTGTTTTTTACATTTTCATCTAAGTTTATTGTATCTGTCCCTAACAAATAAAACTTAAATAAATAAAATATACGAGGAAAATGTCCTAGAGGGTTTAAAAGCAGAAGTAAAGCTCTTTTTTTTGTAAGAACCTACATGAGGTTTTTTTATTATTTGAACTGTCAGGCGAATCTTTCTTTTAAGTGACTAATTTTTTGTGTGGATGAATGTTTTGTTACTGTATTAAAAGGAAATTTTACAGTTACATCATGTCTATTTCAGGTATCCTTGCTCATATCAGTGAGATGAACTAAATTATTTTTATTACTACAAAAAAATCTAAAAAACAGTGGGGGTCGGTGCCGCGGTGGGCAAGTGACGTAACCGGTGTTGCGGCTTAACAACGGTATCACTGTCAGCACTGTCTATCGCGGCAAGCCTAACGTGCACACACACACACACACACTCTCTCTCTCTCTCTCTCTCTCTCAAATTTAGGCCTGAATCTGGCTTTTAATGATGTTTACATTTTTACACGTTCTTCATACAGGCCAGACAGAGGTTAGTAGCCATACTTTTTACTCCATTTCTCAGGGTAAATCTCAGGGTTTATTTTTTTGGCACATGCCATGAAGTTTTAGCTTTAAAAAATCTATAATACATTTGCAAAATGTATACCAAACTGGTCTCATTTGCTCATTGGAGAAGGCAGTAACCACAGTATGAATGGACAGAGATAGCTATATCAATTTTAACATCCAACTTTGTTTCTCATGTATGAATCTGTTTCCGCCTCTCATTCAGTTTAAATTCATACACACTTATGTCATAAATGGTATAATCAGTGTTGCAGGTGCAAGATTTGATAATACTAGAGGAAAGTTATTAGTTGTTTTGGCTCTTTTGAACAGTCAAGCTTTGCTGTTTTTAGTGTTAACTAAAAGTATTGATGCTGATAACTTAGCTACATCTTTCAGAAGCGGGACAATAGCTCGGCTGTTTTCAAAACAGGGTGGTTTTTCCAGTAACAAGCTAAAGAAGCAGTGTACCATGACAGAACGCCACATCACTGTGTCACATTATTTGAGCACACAACATTGTAGCCGAGTGAGGTGAGGTAAAAATCGAACTCTCTCCAAATGTCTTCTTATTCTCATATTGAGAAATTTGTTAGATTTAAGTCATTCAGTTGATTTAAAAAAAAAAATAAAATAAAAATAATTAAGAAGCTGCAGTTTCAAAAAGTCAATTTGGCAACATTGGTTGTTTTCTCAGATTTTAATGAAACGTTTGTGTGAGATATTTTTCATTTTAAATTGCGACAAAGGCAGTATCACACACACACACTCTTAGCTGTCCATCGTATTCGATGATGACACTTGCTCCAGAGATGGGAGTGGGAAGGGTGTGGGTTCAGCGATGTTGCCGCTGGTGCCACTTCTCGTGGGCATCGAGTCCGATCCTTGAGCCGCACACACTTCCGCAGATGGAACAAGGGAAACCAGATACCAGGGGGGTACCAGCCGCCCTCTGGTCTCTTAGTGCATCTCTCGGATCGTCGGTCTTGGTTGGTTTGATGTATTTGAGAGACTGCAGTGGCACAGGTGACCTGCCAGGCTGACCTGTCAAGTGCCAGAGATTCAAGCTGCATGAGGGGAATGTTCGCTCGCTTTAGGAGGTCCCTGGTGTAATCTTTAAAGTGCCGTTTTTGCCCTCCAGCAGAGCGCTTTGCGCCCATTAGTTGACTGTAGAGGACTTGGCGGGGCAGGCGATGTTCAGGCATGCGTATGGTGTGCCCTAGCCAACGCAGATGTTTTTGGGCCACTGCTGCTTCCATGCAGATTGAATCAGCATTGCTAAGAATGACTGTATGAGCAATTCGAGCTTCCCAAGACAAATTGAGGATCTTCTGTAGGCAGCGGATATGGAAGGCCTCTAGGTTAATAATGTGCTGGCGGTATGGGGTCCATGACTCTGCCCCATAAAGCAGAGTGGAGAGACATACCGCATTGTAAACGGCGACCTTGGTACTGATCTTCAGGTTATGATTTTCAAAAACCCTGCTGCGTAGGCGTCCAAAAGATGATGAGGCTTTATTTATTCGGGTGTGTATTTCTGTGTCAAGGGAGCAACATGAGGACAAGGTGGAGCCGAGGTAGTTGAAGTGGTCCACTGTTTTAAGTGGAACACCATTTATGTGAAAACTGGGGGGTATGGGGGCAGGAGTAGAGAGAGATAGGACATAACCTCGGTTTTTTGAGTGTTAACCTGTAGACCAAAAGATTGGTACAGACTAGATATTGTATTTAGAGCATGCTGCATAGAGTCTGGGCTGTGAGCCAAAATGGCACAGTCATCAGCATACTGAAGCTCACAGATTTGGCGGGACTTTAGAGGCTACCATCAAGTTGATATTCCACATAGACACCGTCTTCATGCCCCATGACACGATGGAAGAGGCAGGTGATGACAGAGAGGAGAATGTTAAAGAGCACCGGAGCCAAGACACAGCCTTGCTTCACCCCAACGTTTACCTCGAAAGACTCAGACTGGAGTTCTCCCGTGAGTACTCTGGCTTGCATCCCATCATGCAGCTACTGTAGGATGCTAAGAAACTTGGGTGGTACCCCAAGTTTGGAGAGGTTTCTCCAGAGCAGCTCACGGTTGGTTGATGGTGTCAAAAGCTTTGCTGAGGTCGATGAAGGCTATGTAAAGGTCTTTGTGCTGTTCTCGACTCTTCTCCAGCAGCTGCCTCAAGACAAAAACCATGTCTGTCGTGGATCTGGACTTCCGGAAGCTACACTGAGTTTCCGGAAGCACAGCCTTCGAGATGTGCTCGACCAATCTGCAGAGCATGATCTTGGCCAGGACTTTTCCTGCGATGGAGAGGAGAGATATCCCGCGGCTGTTACCGCAGACTGCTCTGTCTCCTTTCTGCTTGTAAATGACCACGATGTTAGCATCCTTCCAGTCCTGTGGGAGGGACCCATGTTCCCAGATGTTTTGGATCAGGAGATGGAGACGGAGCGTGAGGATGTATCCTCCATGTTTGAAAACCTCTGCAGGGATTCCGTCGGGTCCAGTGCATTTGTTGTTCTTCAGCCCTGCAATGGCTTGCCGGAGTTCAGAGTTAAGTGGTGGGGTGTCCAGGTGCATGGTTGGTGGCAGGTCTGGTAGATTATCCAGGATATGTGGATCAGCAGGGTTGGTGTGGTTGAAGAGACTCTCAAAATAATTTGCCCAACGTGCAAGAATCTCGTGACGGTCCTTAAAAAGTGTGGACCCATCAGCTGATCGAACAGGGGCGATTGCCCGTTTCCTGGGGCCATACATTGCTTTTAAGGCATCGTAAAAGCCTTGAGTGTTATTGCAGTCTGCCATGTTCTGAATTTCTTGCGACTTTTTCACCCACCAGGTGTTCTCCATAGTCTGGAGGGTCCGCTGGGTTTCGCTTCTTCAACAAGT
>NW_015507095.1:333501-338603 GCF_001515645.1 Sinocyclocheilus grahami
GGTTGAATGCTCATGAGTCAATTGGATCTGACCATGAGGTGGTCAGTCCAGCACTCAGCTCCTCTCATAACACGGGTGGTGAGGACATCCTGTCTATCTTTTTGACGGACAATCACGTAGTCAAGGAGGTGCGAAAGTTTTGAGCGTGGGTACTGCCAGGTGGTCTTAAACCTGTTCTTCATCTGGAAAATGGTGTTAGTAATGACCAGCTGGTGCTCTGCACAGAGAGAGAGGAGTCTGAGCCCATTATGGTTCATTTTCCCCACACCATGCTGGCCGATGACTTTACCCCATACCAGGTGCTCCGTACCCACTCTAGCATTGAAATCTCCCATGAGTATGAGCCTGTCCGTAACCGGGGTTTTCTGTAGGATGGCATCAAGAACTCTATAGAAATCCTCTTTGATGTTATGCTCGGCATCAAGAGTTGATGAGAGTGGCGAAGCGTTTCTTTGTCAGAGGAATACGCCATGTCATCAGTCTTTCATTGATGCCGATAGGGGATTCCGGAATGCGTTGCAGCAGTTTAGACTTCACAGCAAAGCCAACTCCATGGTTGCGACGAGTGCCTTCAGGGACCCCCTTCCAGAAGAAGGTGTACCCAGCACCAGCCTCTGTCAAGGAGTCCTCCCCATGTAGTCTGGTCTCGCTGAGAGCTGCTATGTCGATATTATAGCTTGCGAGCTCCAGGGCCACCAATGCTGTCCTGCGGTGGGGCCTGTCAGGAGTTTCGGCCAGGTCCAGCAATGTGCGAACGTTGTATCGAATGGATCGAATATTTTTTTCATCTTATTTTTCACTTTAATTTTTCGACCGCAAGGTGGGATGCTCCGACGGTTGCGGCTTACCATCCGGAGTGTGGGGAGCAGACAATTTTTAGACCACCTTGTCCAGGTCCTTCCCCATCACAGGGGTGAGCAGTGTGGGGCTGCTCAGTCGCAGTGGAAGCTGCCGAAAAGACTCGCTGCTCCATCCCGCAGTCCTAACGACCATCACTCCATTGCTGCCTGTGTGCATGGTTTGGCTAGACACTTGTTTTCAGGGTTTGCTCCCCTAGCCACGGTACCCTCCCGAGTTAACCCACGTGGCTGTGGGATTGCCTTCTTCCGCCTTCCCAGCCGTTGTAATGGTTCACACACCACCATCTTCCGCCTGCACCGTTGTTGAGGACTTTACTATTTACCCATAGCTGGGGCTATTTACCCATAGCTGGGACAGTGGTTGACGGGCATCAGGGCATTTCCACTCATCGATGGGCCTGCATGCCACGTCTCTGGGGCCCACTGCTACTCCGAGATCCCATACAACTTAGCCTGGAACCGCAAGGGACCAGTTACCATGTGTGCCACGAGGAGGTGTGTACGATATCTTGGCAGTGGAGAGGCTATGTACCGGCTGAGGAGACTTACACACTCGGCTCCTCTTTTCGCCCCTGAAGAACAAAGGGCTATCCGGTGGCAGCAGCTAAAAGCAGAAAGTGACAAGCAGGAGCAGCATGCATGATGCATGCTAACTACAAGCACTACTACACCAACACTGCTGCACTGACACATCACACACCCTTGTGCACAAAACACACACTCACTCTCTCTCACACACACACACACACACACGCTCTTACTCTCACTCACACACACTCACACTCACTCACACTCTCACACACATGCATGCGTGCACACAAACACACTCACGTGTGCCCACACACACACACACACACACACACTCACCAGCTGAGGGACCATCTGAGCGCTCATGTGCTCCTGAACACCTGCTTCACTCAAACACTCACGCTAATGTTTAACCACTAAGAGCTAACAAATAACTCACCATTACCAAAAAAACAAACAACCAGACAGTTTTAAGCATTAAGCATTTCCTTAGTTATAAACACAAGAGCCGGACTCTACTGCCGAAAGATAGAGAGGAAGGAAGGAAATAAGCAACACATCTTGTTCACAGGAAGTAATGCACTTTGACAGACAGACAGATATTGATCTCCTTCATCTCAATCTCATATTTGCATGATAGACTGTGTAAAATAACTTAATGCCCTTTTTCTGAAATAGCGTGATTTATTTTAACCTTGCTTTCCATGTTGCATTACGACTGCAGGCAGCATCACTATGTTCTGTCAAGAATGCAATATTTGTAGACAAATGTACTGTTTCCAAGGGCTGTGCGATTAATCGAAATCATCATAAAATCGCGATTTGATCATGTACGATTTCTAAATCGCTTTATAGCCTGATTTTCCGCACCCGACCTCCCGCAGTATGCTATCCGAACCAATCAGAATGCAGTGCACCTAAATGGAGCACGAGAACAGAACAGACCGGGCAGGCATACAAACGTAAGGCCAGGTTCACACACCCCGTCTGTGGTGCGTATTTTGTCCGCGCCCATGTTAACGGATCAGAGTGTTCACACTGCACACGATTGTGGTCCGGCAGTGCGCTCCAGGAGCGGTGCGTCTGCAGCAGTGCTGCGATCGTTTCCGCACGGAGTCTATTTCTGCTGTGCTGCACGCACTGAATTAAAGTGGCAGCACATTATTCATGGTAAAAATTAACATGGATTGACATGGAAATTTAGTAATTACACCATAAATGCATATAATTAAAGTCTACTGTTTCACAGTCAACACATGGCTTTTTGGCTAGATTTAAAACAAGGAAAAGTGCACTTTTAGATAAACAAGGCAATAATAGATGGCACTCGTGGTGGTAGTTAAACAAAGTTATATTTATTGAGTTTAAACGTGAATATGTTTATGAAAGATTGTATTACTGTACTGTAGGGCTGTGCGATTAATTGAAATCGCTATTTGAGACGTTGCGATTTCCTAATCGCAAAGCCTGCGATATGGACGCAATATTACCAGCCTTGAGTTGCAGTTTTACTAACCAATAGAGTAAGCGCACCTCTGTTCTCCCTAAGCAGCACTGCTCTAGCCAACTGCGTAAACACCCACCATTTAAAAAAATAAAAAACAGAAAGCGGGAGAGAGACAGAGTTGGATTATGGCGGCTACTGGGTCAGATCGATAGTTAGGCAAATTAAAACTGAAGAAAAACGTATGCAACTTAAGCTTCGAAATGACAGACAACGAACAAAAAAGGTAATTTGCAAGAGCTGCGTCACAGCGCATATCAAAAGCTCCCGTATCGGTTCTGTTTTCAGTACTGGAGAATAAAAGATATGTTCTTAGATGTTTTTGTTAATACGTGAACGTTATCTTACACATTTTATCTCCCCAACAGATTCATTTGAAATAAGTTTATAATGCATGTTGGCTATTCCCAGTTCAGAAGAGCGCACACACAGCCTGTGTCTGTGAATGCTTCTCATACTCGCTCCTCTCTGCCCCACGCGGCGCGAATCCCGAGTCACGGACGAGCCGTTCATGCTTGCCGCACTGTGCGCTCAGAAAACCGTATATCAGAAGTTTAAACTCATAAGGTTTAAAACGCATTATTTCAGCACAATAAACATGATAATCAGAACCAAAACAGATGTTTTTAGCAGGTACGAGCTGTAAGCAGCTCTATTCTGTAAAGGGGGCGGGGAGCAGCAGCTCATTTGCATTTAAAGAGACAGGCCCGAAAAACAGTGCGTTTCTGCTTCCACTCAAAATAGGCATTTTCAAAATGATATAATAAATGACCAAACTATCACTGCTCCGAATGCAACCTTGCGAATCTGAGATAAGCATTCAGACATAACCACCCCTATTAATGAATACAGTCAGAATGATTACGCAGCGGTGCACGACACACAGTCAAAGCAGACCTCGTACAAGCTGTTGAAATCAGATGTTCACCTTTAATTAAATAGGCTAACATATGCCAGCTGTTTGCACCAAATACTCCTTTCAAACACTGTCTCATAACTACAACAGACAGGGAGAGGAGCAACAGGTGTGTGTCCACTCACAGCCCTGGCCACTCAACCTGTAGGACCCATGAAAGGGAGTTTATCCGTTATCGCTCAGAAGGGCCAGGATAAGCGCTTGTGAAAAGTGTTCTGGTGTGAATCAGGAGAGAAATCTGCACAGATCAAGCAGCGTTTAAGCAGCTCTAAACTAATATGTGGCTGGATTTTGATGTGAGAGACAACAGGAGACGTACTTTTTCACTGGAAGAAGTGTTATTATGAATTATGGACTAATATATTAGTTAAAAATGTCGTAATGCTGGATTTGTTTCAGCTTTTGTCTTCTCCAGATGTTAACTGATGGACTGGAGTGCTGTGGATTACTTGTGGATTATTGTGATGTTTTTATCAGCTGTTTGGACTCTCATTCTGACGGCACCCATTCACTGCAGAGCATCCATTGCTGAGACACTGATGCATACAAACCTGATGAAGAAACAAACTCATCTACAGCTTGGATGGCGAATATAATTTTTTTGGGTGAATTATTCCTTTAATTAACATCATGTTTCGAGGCGTGTAGAAGCACAGTTATTCTCAGAATATTCACATAATAAAATCCCAAGATGAAAATGACAATTAGGCGTGTATTCATGAATGATGATGCAGAAATTTAAACTTTATTCATTTATAGGAAACATTTATTTCCTCGATCTTGTGTGCTCTGCATCTCCTCTGCACCACACCAGCTATTAAAATAGACAATACTAGAATACTGAATTCTATAATCAATGCAATGAATTATTATAACAGAATCAATGCATCAATGTATTTTACACACCTACTATCCACTATTAAACAGCATATTGATAAATCGTGCATTGCAGCATTGCTAAAACTGAATGTGGATTGCAATGCTCAGATTCTGATGTGCTGAGGTCACAATCACAGACGTCTCAGCGCTCTGACCAAGCAAAAATAGGCTTCAAAAACAGGAACTGCTCCCTTCCCATAAGACAACTTCCTCCATTCCGGAGTTCACGCGCACCAGAGCCTGCCTGGAGTGGAGTAAAGGTCAGTCAAAGAGTCCGCACACCATCAACAAACACAGCAACGGTTTAGCATCGCCAACAGCAGCATCAATGGTTCCACATTCACTTCCACAGTTAGGACAGACTAACAGCGAACCGTACACACGACCCAAACCCCAGACCCCAGAGACTCTCTAA
>NW_015507095.1:338613-339361 GCF_001515645.1 Sinocyclocheilus grahami
GAAATCGCGATAGGTTTTTTTTGTCCATATCGCACAGCCCTAGTGTATGCTGCATTTATTTAAAGGAGTTGTTCTGGGTGACTGTTAGACATGTTATATATTAATTGTTTATGTGACCCTGGAGCACAAAAGCAGTCTTAAGTCGCTGGGGTATATTTGTAGCAATAGCCAACAATACATTGTATGGGTCAAAATTATTGATTTTAGGATATTAAGTAAAGATCATGTTCCATGAAGATATTTTTTTAATTTCCTACTGTAAATATATCAAAACTTAATTTTTGATTAGTAATATGCATTGCTAAAAACTTCATTTGGACAACTTTAAAGATGATTTTCTCAATATTTAGATTTTTTTGCACCCTCAGATTCCAGATTTTCAAATAGTTGTATCTCGGCCAAATATTGTCCTATCCTAACAAACCATACATCAATGGAAATCTTGTTATTCAGCTTTCAGATGATGTATAAATCTCAATTTAGAAAAATGTACCCTTATAACTGGTTTCGTGGTCCAGGGTCACATATTTTATTTCTTTATCCCCCCACAACACTTCAGCACCCAAACTCAAGCATCTTCACTCTCCAGGGTATATGTTAATATGGTAGTTCAATGCTAATTCCTTCGTATTCTCTGAAGTCACAATGTAAACATGATTGCACACAAATATGGTAATTATTAATTTATGTTTTATATATATACATATATACATACACATACAGTGGGGCAAAAAAGTATTTAGTCAGC
>NW_015507095.1:342028-361774 GCF_001515645.1 Sinocyclocheilus grahami
TATATATATATATATACACACAAGTCATACTGTTTTAGCCAAGCTCTGCTGCTGAACTGGAGGAGGTCTCACCAATCTGTGCGTTGTCGTACAGCAGCAGGTCATAGGCGCTCTGGTATCCAGTGCGGTAATTCGTGCGAGTGCCGCTGTCCCACTGCACCACCACAGTTTTGTCGGGCGTAGTGGTGCTGCCCTGCCGGC
The DNA here is from genome assembly GCF_001515645.1 of Sinocyclocheilus grahami. Classification (NCBI taxonomy): domain Eukaryota; kingdom Metazoa; phylum Chordata; class Actinopteri; order Cypriniformes; family Cyprinidae; genus Sinocyclocheilus; species Sinocyclocheilus grahami. Next base: position 342,230 of record NW_015507095.1, read on the forward strand.
CGATCTCCACCACCGTGCCCATGTGCCCCTCTCCTTCATCCTGGTTCCCCCACTTCCAGTCCAGGCCGCGCACCACGCGCATGCCCACCTCCATGCTGCCGCGCACCGGCTGCCCGCTGTGGCCCTCGCTAGGCTTGCGGTGTGCTCGCGGGACGGGGGTCACTGCCTGGGCTCGAGGCGCTGGGAGCGGGACGGTTCTGAGTATGGCGGTCTCTGGAGACAGATCAGGGGTGACTGAAAGCACAAACAAGGAGAGAGAAAATAAGCGTACAATCATTCAGAGAACACGCACTCAAACCAAGACAGAGTCTTTCACATAATCAAGTCTAAGGTACTCGTATAGCACTTTTTTTTTTTTTACGTGAAAAAGATTAACCCAGTAACTTTGTTTTGGTAAGCCTTTTTCTGCAAGCGTCTGAGAAAACCAGCGCGTCTGATTTCGCTCCCTTGGTGACGTGGCAAAGGGATCTCATTATAATATTACCGCCCCTTAATCTGTAAGTTTACAGCCAGGGGCGCCGTTGTTTTGATTTCATGAGCGCTCTAATGCCACGGCGAAAGTTTGAGCAAAACATGCTAACTGTTCTGTGTTTGGCTGCACAGACGAGCACAGAACACTGTTTAGAGTCCCAGCCTCAGAGACGACAGAGCAGTGATTTATTGATTTATTTAATGTATATTGCTGCTGCCACACAGATCTAAAATACACACGCGATTTATTTCCCAGCTGTTTACCTTCACAGACATAACCCAGTTTGTGTAACTCGTGTTTTTAACGTAAACTTCTATGTGAAAGAGAACTTAGTTTAGTACTCGCATGCTGTGACAGCCGCTTTCTGTGCGTGTGCTTCAGAAGTGTGCGCTCAGAAAACCGTATATCAGAAGTTTAAACTCATAAGGTTTAAAACACATTATTTCAGCACAATAAACATGATAATCAGAACCAAAAAAGATGTTTTTAGCAGGTACGAGCTGTAAGCAGCTCTATTCTGTAAAGGGGGCGGGGAGCAGCAGCTCATTTGCATTTAAAGAGACAGGCCCGAAAAACTGTGCGTTTCTGCTTCCACTCAAAATAGGCATTTTCAAAATGATATAATAAATGATCTGTGCAGTATTTTGAGCTAAAACTTCCCAGACACATTCTGGGGACACCAGAGACTTATATTACATATTGTAAAAAGGGTCATAATATGTCTCCTTTAACAAAGAGAAAGTTTTATGGCTGTGTGATATGATGATATATAACAACGATACAAGTGATGCTCCAGATTTAGACCCACTTCTGCTTTATACATTTCAGATTGTTTTAAAGAGACGAACAGGAAAATAATGATTCAATGATGCTGTTAAAGATCAATTCTGCTGTTAAAAAAAAAACCATATCAATGGGGTGGGGATTCAGACACGTGTCTGGTCTGACTGTGCACAAATCATCAAGTACATGTTGTTGTTAAATAAATAAATACATAAATACATGCATACATATGTGTGTGTGTGGACTTTTTGTAGTAGTCCTTTACATTCGGAAATTCCTAAATGCCTACTTTTACACAAAGTTAAATTACGTTCGTACATTTTTCTCACTGAATGCCTCGTTTCACTCACAAAAGTAACATCAGAGAAGCAAAATGGTTTGCGAATGTGTTGTGTTGCTTTTAAAACAGACTGTTTCTGCTATGAAGTTTATTTTTCTGGTCAAACATCAATAAAATGCATCAGTGAAGTTGTCTACAAAGGCATAAATATGACTTGTTTCTTTTTTTATTATATTTCAACCCTATATTTCACAATTCAAGCGTTTGTGTGCTCTCTCCAGCTGAAGGGCGATAAGCTAAGAGCACATGCCTCATATTCTCATGACTCGAGTGTTTTTTATGGCTTTCCTTGCGGAAGCTGATTTTATGTCATACTGTAATATCCTTTTAACATTTTATCACGCTTAGTCTCTATTTTTGACACACTGCTCTGGGAAGCTCCATCCACAATGACAGCTCATTGGTCTAAAACTTTGAAGGTGGACATAATCTAAGCATGATCTGGCAGGAGCATGACATTGCTGTCATCCAGTATCTGAATGAACAGGACTGCAGACAAAGGCCGTTTTTTTTAAAGGTTAAGAACGGTCCTGCAGGTGTCTTGTGCTGCACTAGCTTACTATAGTAAGAACAGGGTTCCCTGCAGTGCTGCTGAGATGGTAGTTGCTGTACGATGTGAACGGAGAAACCGTCTTACGGTCAACTCTGCAGCACTAGAGCCACAGCATAAGCGCAAACTGACTAGAAAGAAAAGTCCATCACCATGCCTATTCACAGAGCATATCTTTCATTCTTACGCTGACCAAACTATCACTGCTCTGAATGCAACCTTGCGAATCTGAGATAAGCATATTAATGAATACAGTCAGAATGATTACGCAGCGGTGCACGACACACAGTCAAAGCAGACCTCGTACAAGCTGCTGAAATCAGATGTTCACCTTTAATTAAATAGGCTAACATATGCCAGCTGTTTGCACCAAATACTCCTTTCAAACTCTGTCTCATAACTACAACAGACAGGGAGAGGAGCAACAGGTGTGTGTCCACTCACAGCCCTGGCCACTCAACCTGTAGGACCCATGAAAGGGAGTTTATCCGTTATCGCTCAGAAGGGCCAGGATAAGCGCTTGTGAAAAGTGTTCTGGTGTGAATCAGGAGAGAAATCTGCACAGATCAAGCAGCGTTTAAGCAGCTCTAAACTAATATGTGGCTGGATTTTGATGTAAGAAACAACAGGAGACGTACTTTTTCACTGGAAGAAGTGTTATTATGAATTATGGACTCAATATATTAGTTAAAAATGTCGTAATGCTGGATTAGTTTCAGCTTTTGTCTTCTCCAGATGTTCACTGATGGACTGGAGTGCGGTGGATTACTTGTGGATTATTGTGATGTTTTTATCAGCTGTTTGGACTCTCATTCTGACGGCACCCATTCACTGCAGAGCATCCATTGCTGAGACACTGATGCATACAAACCTGATGAAGAAACAAACTCATCTACAGCTTGGATGGCGAATATAATTTTTTTGGGTGAATTATTCCTTTAATTAACATCATGTTTCGAGGCGTGTAGAAGCACATTTATTCTCAGAATATTCACATAATAAAATCCCAAGATGAAAATGACAATTAGGTGTGTATTCATGAATGATGATGCAGAAATTTTAACTTTATTCATTTATAGGAAACATTTATTTCCTCGATCTTGTGTGCTCTGCATCTCCTCTGCACCACACCAGCTATTAAAATATACAATACTAGAATACTGAATTCTATAATCAATGCAATGAATTATTATAACAGAATCAATGCATCAATGTATTTTACACCCCTACTATCCACTATTAAACAGCATATTGATAAATCGTGCATTGCAGCATTGCTAAAACTGAATGTGGATTGCAATGCTCAGATTCTGATGTGCTGAGGTCACAATCACAGACGTCTCAGCGCTCTGACCAAGCAAAAATAGGCTTCAAAAACAGGAACTGCTCCCTTCCCATAAGACAACTTCCTCCATTCCGGAGTTCACGCGTACCAGAGCCTGCCTGGAGTGGAGTAAAGGTCAGTCAAAGAGTCCGCACACCATCAACAAACACAGCAACGGTTTAGCATCGCCAACAGCAGCATCAATGGTTCCACATTCACTTCCACAGTTAGGACAGACTAACAGGGAACCGTACACACGACCCAAACCCCAGACCCCAGAGACTCTCTAACAAAACTCTCTGTCGGCACCAAATGCTTTAATGTCAAAGCAAGCTCTTGAGGGCCTAGTTAGCAACAATTTTAAGATTGCCTGATAAGAGGTCAACTCCACAGGACCCCCGGCCAATATGCAAATTTACGAACCAGACTGCAATTTCATAATGCCAATTTATTTCAACTCGTGTCATTTGTTTCAAGCTTGAGTATTTCACAGATCATGAAGAAAGTCACACCACATGAAAAAAATACACATTACACATTTTGCAAGTGGTTTAAAATAATAAAAAAGGTAAAAAAAAAAACTCAACATGGTCCATGGAGATGAACACATCAAAGAAAAGAAAAATGGCATGTCGTCATGTCAGCTGCACATATATCTACGCTAGAATGACTCGAGTCGTACTTTGCTCAACAAAATCCGTTGCACACAGAACGGGCTGGAGCTGGCTTTCATCAGGCACATATGGTGACCCGGCGCAGTTTAATGAAGGAGAGGAGAGAGAAGACAAATCAATACTCATCCAGGATAAACAGCACACTGAAGGGGGATTACATCAACCCTCGAGGAGCGGCCAAAACGCATCCTTTCCTCGACGAAACATGGCCAACTGACAACGAGCATTAGCACGGTCCTGTGAGCGCACTTCACCGATGGCTCGAGATCTGATGAAACTCTCACTTAATATATCTAGCTAGATAAACTGAGTGCTGTGAATATACTATGCATTGTGCATCAGATGCCAAGAAAGCCAGCATGAACAGATGACACCCAATAAACCTTGTCCAACAAATACAGTGTTCTTTCCATCATGTCTTTTGAGCTCAAAAAGCCTGGAGCAACAGAATGTAATTACAAACAGTTAAAGCAGAACAAACACATGAACCACTCACAGGCCCTGTGTTTCAGAGCGCTTCGCATCATCCTCGCTGTTCTCCTCGCTCTCAGCCGTCCGCAGCTGTTTGTTTTGGGGTGAAGTTTGCTCTGATTGGGAACTCAGAGGCTCAATCGCTCGCTGGCAGCAGATTCTAGAGCAGAACAAACACGACAGGCACATTTCCTTGCACGGCTCTCCACTGCTGAAATACAGGGGTATTATTGAACGCTGCTCTTCTGCATCTACACAGCTTTAAAAAAATGGTCGCATTTCCTAAAATAGTGAAAAAACATTTGTTGACTTTAGGCTGGAGTACTTTTGGAAACAGGATAAGGTAAAGGTTTCATTAAAACATTTTATTCAAATTTTTGCAAAAGAATGTAAACCAACAATTACAGAGCAGTGCAGATGTGATTTTTTTTTTTATTAAGCCAGCATAAGAGACAAGTGTGTAAAATCAGAAGTTTATACCTGCAGCATGAACTATTTTCAGTGTTTCAAAACATAAATAAATACAAATTAAAAGTTGCACTCTTCTCGGTGTGTGTATTTAAATCTCAGTGACGTGAACAAAGGGTCAGATTAGGACGGCACGTGCAGCTCCATCATCATCTCATTATAATCTACTCATCATATTGATAATGAGATAAGAATGACAGCAACAAGACCGGATACATCAATATCATAAAGCCCTGCAATTTCTGAGCGGATTCTTTTACCAGAGTCTACAGTCCCTTGATCATGACGAATGAACAAAAACATGTCCAGAAATACTAATTATACGTAGAAATTAATTAAGCTATTTTTAAATCCATTGTAATTTTAGCATTATGACATGGTTTTAACACCAGTTAAGCATATTTGCCCAAATTCTCATTATCGTAACTCATCCAGATGTTTTACTAGACGTTCAGTTCTTGTTATTCTCAGTGTTTGAGACATTTTTACTGAACTGCAGTAATGATTTTCATTTAAATCTGCTTAAATTGATCAATGTAAAATACTAAAGCATTTAAACATTTACATTTTTTTTCACATTACAGCCATGAGAATTAGATTAGATGGGGTGCTTATGAGTTCACAACCATTTCTACATTCTTTGGGGGTGGAAAACATGCACAAAATCTTGAGATATAACCTAGAAATTATAATATGAACAACCCAAAGACAGATGCTACATGCTAGCAAGTACACATAAACTAACAGGCCTGTAATCTCATCAGTAGGCCTCTGTTCAGTTGTCTTCGTTACCTGTTGATAGGTTTGTGTTGCGATGCTCCACGTGTCAGAACAATCAAAAACCCATGACGCCCTGGGGACATCTCACAACACAATGGATGGCACCGATCCAAAAAAGCCCATCCCACACGCCCCGTCACCTACAGGATGAGCCGTCTCACTTCGAGAAACAAGTGAAAGCAGACAAAGAGAGAAAGTGGGCATCATCGCTGGACGTCTGTGGCTGTCCCAGGTCATGCTGGAGTGGTGGCACGGGGCCGGGCAGTGTGTCAGACACTGCAGGCAATAATGCTGAGCCAATCAGAATTACAGACAGAGACCGCTTACCAGGAACCCATGTGCTGCTACAGGATGCAGCCAGTGTTTAGTCCTCCGTGTGCCTTATCAGCACAGATTATCCCACACGGGACAGGGAAGAGGCTACTGAGACTTTGGCTGATCACTCACACACATAAACAGATGTTTGTTGATGTAATAACTACTTCCATGTCCACTGCACTGCACAAGCCCTTTAAAGTCAGCAGAGAGGACACCTCACATGAGGAAAGAGCTGAACACATCTGTCATTCTCGGGTTGATGTGAGACAGATGCTTGTGTGAACAAACACCTGCTGCTGTTTCCATCTTCATCCTGGGGCCAATGTTCAACTCCAGACGTGCTGGAAGAGTCACTCGTGTATTCATAGCCTGTGCTAATAAATCTACGCGCAGCTGCATTAGGCGGGATCGCAATATAAACACACGCATCCACGTGAGCCGAGCCGTAGCAGAGCCACCAATGATGAATGGAAGCTGAAGACAGCTTCAAGCCCAGAGAGGAAAAGAAGAGAAACTGCCCTAGAGTTGAAGCTCGCTAAATATCACATTGAAAAGAAGTTAAACCAAAAATGTAAATATGCTCACCCTCAGGCCATCCCAGGTATAGATGAGTAGAAATGCAGCATTGCATCATTGTCTCAGCAATGGATGCTCTGCAGTGAATGGGTGCCGTCAGAATGAGAGTTCAAACAGCTGATAAAAACATCACAATAATCCACAGCACTCCAGTCCATCAGTTAACATCTGGAGAAGACAAAAGCTGAAACTAATCCAGCATAAAGAGATTTTTAACTAAAATACGAGACCATAATCCATAATAAATGTGGGTGGAGACCACAGGAGATGGACTTTTTCACTGGAGGAAGCGTTATTATGGATTATTTTAGTTACAAACTTCTTGATGGATTAGTTTCAGCTTTTGTCTTCTCCAGATTTTAACAGATGGACTGGAGTGGTGTGGATTATTGTGATGTTTTTATCAGCTGTTTGGGCTCTCATTCTGACGGCACCCATTCACTGCAGAGCATCCATTGCTGAGACACTGATGCAATGTTGCATTTCTCCAAATCTGATGAAGAAACAAACTCATCTACAGCTTGGATGGCCTGAGTGTAAGTGTTATGAAACAGAAGGACACAGGACAGGGACTGATACAGATGGGATGTTTATTGACAATATGGAGGCAGGCAGATAAACGAATGAGTAAAGCAGACTTAGCTGAGACACTGTTGAGTAGTGACAGCCAGGTAAGAGTCCACAATGGTGAATGCTCAACAGGAAGATGACGGATCGAGGAGGGTAAGTAGTGCAGGAAGGTAGCCAGGTTCATTACATAAGGTAACAACAAGAACAGACAAATGAGAAGTGCAAAGTGAGGGTTTATAAAGGGTGGCTTGATTGGTGAAGGCAGGTGCAGTGAATCTGAACTCCGGGGATTGTGAACAAGTGGGTGGAGCTGCAGGTTCTGGCGTGACTGGTGATTATGTGACAGTATCCCCCCGCCCATGGGCAGCTCCAGTAGTGACAAGGACAGCCTCTGCCTTTGGGAGCGTGACGATCTGTATGAAGGTCCATTACATATCATTACAATCCAGGATCTTTCCTCAAGGCTGTAACCTTCCCAGTCCACCAGATATTCCAAACAGCCACCTCATCGCCGAGAGTCCAAGATGGTGTTGACACAGTAGACGAGTTGTTTGTTGTCGATCTCTGGAGGAGGAGGTCCATCAGGTTCGCCAGATCCTGAGGAGGGAGAGACAAGAGGATTAGTGAATGGCTTAAGGAGTGAGACATGAAATATTGGATAGATGCGGTAGTGTGCTGGGAGAGTTGATAAGTCACATCATTGATCTGCCTCCGGATGGGTAAATGGACCTATGCAGCGGGGACTCAGTTTGCGACAAAGTAGTCGAAGACAAATGTCCCTGGTAGAGAGCCAGACCTTCTGTCCCGGTTTGGTAGCGCTGGAATGGTGAGTATTGGCCTGGCTCTTCTGTCTCCGAACGGCCTGTTGCAGGTGAACATGAGCTGAGTCCCAACCCCTCACGCTCTCCTGGAACCAGAGGTTCACAGCTGTAACATCTGATGGCTCACCAGACCAGGGAAACAGGTGTTGCTGGAAGCAGAGTATGCACTGGGTACAGGATAAGTCCCGTGGTGTTCTGTCATAGGGAGCTGATGGAGACTCCCAGTAGCTGGAAGAAAGCTTGCCGCACCTGAGAGATGAACTGGGGTCCGCGATCTGAGATTAAATCCTCGGGTAGCCCGAAATTTTGGAACAAATGTTGGAACAGAAGTTCTGCGGTTTCCAGTGTGGTGGGTAGTCCTTTTAGAGGATGAGTTTGCAGGCTTTAGATAACTGGTCCACGGCTACCAGGATGCAGGTGTGCAAGTGCGAGGTAGGTAGGTCCGTTGCAAAGTCCACTTCGAGGTGAGACTAGAGTCAACATGGAATGGGTAGAGGAACCAGCTTTTCTTCAGGGAGACGACAAGGAGTCTTGGACATGGCACAGACGGAGCAGCTCTTCACATACCGGGAGACATCCTGGGTCATATTGGGCCACCAATAGTGGTTTTGGAGGAGCGAGAGGGTTTGCAGGCTGCCTAGGTCCCCAAAGAGCTTGGAAAGGTGTAAACTGACTCCAGAAGTGTGAGCCGCAGAGATGTAGGTACATAGACCTTCCCTTCTGGACCTCCCGGCCTGGCTTGGAGGGGGCTTACGATCATGGCTGGAGGGAGGATAGGTTCAGGAGGCGAGTTGTTTTGATCAGAGTGATGGATGCGGGAGAGTGCATCTGCCTTTTGGTTCTTGAATCCTGGTCGGTAAGTGACAATGAAGTTGAATCGAGTGAAGAACAGAGCCCAGCAGGCCTGTCTGGGGTTAAGCCGCTTAGCATCACGGAGGTATTCTAAATTGCGGTGATCGATAATGACTTTGAACAGATGCCTTGCTCCCTCCAGCCAATGATGCCATCCTTCCGAAGCTAGTTTAAATTACCAGGAGTTCACGTTTGCCAATGTCGTAATTCTGCTCCGCTGGGGACGGTTTCTTGGAGTAGAAGGTGCAAGGATGGAGGACGGGAGGCTCTCCTTGCCGCTGAGAAAGCACTGATCCTACCCCGACCATAGAGGCATCGACTTCAACGACCAAGAGAAGATCTGGATCAGTCAGGGTAGGAGCGGTGCATAAAGCTTTCTTAAGCTGATGAAAAGCTTGGATGGCGGCAGGTGTCCGGGATGGAGACTTGGGCTTATCTTTCAGGAGGGCGGTGATCGGAGCACAGATTTGGCTGAAGTTTGCAATGAACTGATGATAGAAACTGGCAAATTATAGGAACCTTTGGGTTCTTTGATGGAGGTAGGTTGAGGCCAGACCTTAACAGCTTGCACTTTTCTCTGGTCTACATGGATGCAATTATGGTCGATGACATACCCAAGGAACTGGATCTTGTCTTTGTGGAACTCGCATTTATCCAACTTGAAGTAAAGGCGTTGTTCCTTCAGTTTCTGGAGGACCTGCTTCATGTGGTGGCGATGTTCAGCCAGGTTCCGGGAGTAGATGAGTATATCATTGATGTACACCCGTGTTTCTCAACCCTGGGGGCGCCCCCCCAACACTGCACATTTTGTATGTCTCCCTAATCTGACACACCCATTTCAGGTCCTGCAGTTTCTTTTAAGGAGCTAATGAGTTGAATCAGGTGTGTTTGATTAGGGAGACACACAAAATGTGCAGTGCTGGGGGGTGCCCAGGACCAGGGTTGAGAAACACTGATGTACACGATCACAAAGTGATGGAGGAACTCCAAGATACAGGCTCCGCACAGCTGCTCTAGGGCTGCAGGGACCAGAGGAAGAGGGTAACAGTATTTAATGGTTTGTGAGTTCAGAACACAGTAATCAACGCAAGGCCGCAAGCCTCCATCCTTTTTTCTGATGAAGAAGAAGCTGGAAGCTGCTGGAGAAGTGGATGGGTGGATAATTTTATTTGAGAGCCTCCTCAATATATTCCCCCATGGCCTTCTGTTCTAGGATGGACAGTGGGAAGATCTTTCCCTTGGGTAGACTAGGCCCAGGCAGCAGGTCAATGGCACAGTCCCATGACCGGTGTGGTGGTAGCTGGGTGGCTGCCTGCTTGCTTGCTAAATCTGTGGTTTCTGGACTCTCAATTATGCTGGATGTAAGGTCTACAGGCCTGCAGGAAGTGGATAGGTGAGGTCTTGATGGAGATCCGGAATATTTCATAATAGGTGAAAGACAGGATGATGTTGAAAGGCGATTATGAGTGAGGTATCATTCCACTCGCTGGTGTCCGCCAGAGTGCGGAATTGGAGAGCATATTCTCTCCCAGATGAACTACCTTGGCAAAGCCGAAAGAGTTGGTTCTGCACAGACAGGGTGGATGCTGTTTGGCCGAAAACCTCCTTGAAATGGGTAATGAACACTATGAGAGAAGTGGTTACTGGACCATTGGCATTCCATATGGCTCTTGCTCATTGAAGGGTGTGTCCCGACAGGAGCGAGATGATGTTGAAGGAGAGGGGAGAGGTAGGAGTGACTGATGAAGTGTTTCCACGAGTTCAGCAAAGTGATCCGGGTTGGGGTTGGCAGACGGTTCTATTTGTCATTGCATTATTGGTCTAGTCTTCTATTATGAAACAGAAGGACACAGGACAGGGACTGATACAGATGGGATGTTTATTGACAATATGGAGGCAAGCAGATAAATGGATGAGTAAAGCAGACTTAGCTGAAACACCGGTGAGTAGTGACAAGCAGGTAAGAGTCCACAATGGTGAATGCTCAACAGGAAGATGAAGGATCGAGGAAGGTAAGTAGAACAGGTAGGTAGTCAGTTTGTTGCGCAAGGTAACAACAAGACCAAACAAATGAGAAGTGCACAGTGAGGGTTTATAAAGGGTGGCTTGATTGGTGTAGGCAGGTGCGGTGTATCAGAACTCTGGGGATTGTGAACAAGTGGGTGGAGCTGCAGGATCTGCCGTGTCTGGTGACTCCATGACAATAAGGGCATTTTCATTTTTGGGTGAACTATTCCTTTAATCGGGTCTGTGCATTGAAAACGTCCACTATAGGCCTCAAATTACAGCAGTAATTAACACATTTCTATCAACAAATCACATCCAAAACCTAATAGCTGAGGTCACGGAGTTAACTGCTGCAGGAAATGCCACCCTCTACACAGTGAGTAAACTTTTTTCCTGTCAAAATAATGGAGTTCATTTGGAATTATTCAACGTTTAAGAACAAGTAAAAGCCACCGTTCCTTGAGTAGTGGGTGGAGCTAATGCACAAGCAACAGTCTGATTAGCTAGCGCTCATCTATTACGTCCCATTTTGATTTCAGCAAATCAGTTTGAGCAAACACAGACAGTGTGATTAATATTCATTAACCCAGCAGCTCATCAGACCTTAGAACATTGTACCGTTATTAGCAGAAGCATTATCAGAATGACTTTTGTCTCAAGCACCACCACCATACAAGTCTGCTATGCTTTAGTTCTAATTACTAAAGTTCTATCATAAAAAAACGTGATTGACTGATGTTTTGTTCAAAAAGATTAGGTATGCTTTTTTTTTTTTTATTTCCATTTTGCATAAAGGCTCTTCTTGACAGAAAGCAAGTCTCTGTTAAACTTTACTGACTTCACTGAATGAACGGCAGCACACGCGCACATGTGTCAGACAGACAGAGCGCAATTCATGCTTAGTGCAAAAATTTTGCTGAAATATTTGTTATTGGTTGTTAAATTTAGGTTTAAAATTCGACATGCAATGCAAGTAATTGAGAAATAACTAAAAAGGGATAACAACATGCAATTGGTAAAAAAAAATGTCTAGGCCTATACTAATTACTAAAGTTCTATCATAAAAAAACGTGATTGACTGATGTTTTGTTCAAAAAGATTAGGTATGCTTTTTTTTTTTTTATTTCCATTTTGCATAAAGGCTCTTCTTGACAGAAAGCAAGTCTCTGTTAAACTTTACTGACTTCACTGAATGAACGGCAGCACACGCGCACATGTGTCAGACAGACAGAGCGCAATTCATGCTTAGTGCAAAAATATTCATTTTGCTGAAATATTTGTTATTGGTTGTTAAATTTAGGTTTAAAATTCGACATGCAATGCAAGTAATTGAGAAATAACTAAAAAGGGATAACAACATGCAATTGGTAAAAAAAAATGTCTAGGCCTATAGCAAATAAAGAAATTATAGTACAAAAGTTACAGTGTTCTGAAGAGTGAATGTATTTGTTCCTGCAGAATATGGCTGGGTGATATGGGCAAAAATTCATACCTCTGTATTTTTTGGCCGATTTGCGATATACGGTATATATCTCTGTATTTTCTTTTTTGTATTTGTATTTAAAAAAAATGTATTTAATATATAAATATTTCACTTACCGCCCAATGTTGTCCAACAAAACAATACATATTAAAGGCTATGAAAACAAATAAAGTGAATGTAACCATATAAGCCTTTATATTGTGTGCAAAAAAGGGTTAAAATCACATTTCATTTTAACAATGCAATCTAAAAACAAAAGTAAGGCTTTTAAAGCACAAGTTAAATTCACTAAACTAAAAGTGAAAATAAATAAGAACAAAAGCACAGAGTTGTGTTAGGCTATTTTGATTACCCCATCACAGTCACTTTACAGTCACTTTACAGTCAGTGCTATCATAAAAATAGACTTACTTGTAGGTTTAAAATTCTACATGTCACATTTATTGTCCAACTATAAATATTTCAGCGAAATGTATATTTTAGTCAGAATTATTGCGCTGATATTTAATTGAGCTCTGTCTGTTTGGCGCTCATTCACTGAAGTCTGTGAAGTTTAGCGGAGAATCCCAAAGCAGAAGGCTCATGCACTTCTGACAGAAAAGGCATTCTAACATTTACAGATGGAATATACCTGTGAAATGTAAGTTATGCATTCAGGAAGACCGCACATCTCAAACACATTAAACGGCGCGAGTAGCCTAATGTCTCTGTCAGTGGCACACGCAGCCTTTCTATCAGAGCATAGGAAGGGCCGAGCCACTTAAACTAATATACCAAACCAAACTATAAACTATGTTTTACCAGTTTTTAAAGGACTCATGAAGCTCGTCACATGTTTGGAATAAACTGGATGATGCACTTTCTCCGCAGCAGCTCAGTCTGTGTCCTCCGCTATATTTTCAGATGCGCTCATATCAAACTACTGTATATCCATATAAATGGTATCGCCTCATATAGAATCGCTTATAAAGAAAATATCGATATATGGATATCTCCTCTTCTCTCTGCACACACTGGAGCAGTTGATTTCTTTACTGACAGCACCAGGAAAAGCAGACTTTCTCTACACTATCACAGCAATGGGTGTTACTACAGAAAACAAACAGATCTGTCATGATGTACTTATTCGCATGCTGTGTCAAATCCACTCTGAATGACTGATCAAATGACTTCAGAAGACAGTAATTAGACACATGGACCACTCTGATGTGCATTTTCTGCTGATTTGTTGTAATTTCAGAGCTTTACAGATAAAGCCTTTCTTTTATTTCAATGGAAGAACAACCAGAATTCCTAAAAAGAAACAGTCTCTCTCAGATTTTTTTCTTTCATTCTGGATGAGTAGATAATGACTGAATTTTCAATTTTGGATGGTTGCATTTATTGCATGTTAAAAATGCAAAAGCAGTTTGCAATTAGAAAAATCCTTCAAAAAAATGTCAAAACCCTTCACAATCTTCAAAACATCCCACCAATCAAATCATAAATAAGTCTAATCTCTAGGATCACATGCGAGTTACGCTTAAGCTAGCATTGCTGTGACGGCTGAAATTACACTCGTACGACGCTTACTGAAACGAAAAGATCAACTGGGAACACTCCAAATGTTAAGACAATTAGCTCTAGACATAACTAATGTAAATTACATTTAAAATGAAGTCAGTGCACGGAATGTGCAAATGCCATTTTGAATATATGAAAATATGGAAAACTATCCACTAGCCCATGAGAATTAGACACATGGACCACTCTGATGTGCATTTTCTGCTGATTTGTTGTCATTTCAGAGCTTTACAGATAAAGCCTTTCTTTTATTTCAATGGAAGAACAACCAGAATTCCTAAAAAGAAACAGTCTCTCTCAGATTTTTTTCTTTCATTCTGGATGAGTAGATAATGACTGAATTTTCAATTTTGGACGGTTGCATTTATTGCATGTTAAAAATGCAAAAGCAGTTTGCAATTAGAAAAATCCTTCAAAAAAATGTCAAAACCCTTCACAATCTTCAAAACATCCCACCAATCAAATCATAAATAAGTCTAATCTCTAGGATCACATGCGAGTTACGCTTAAGCTAGCATTGCTGTGACGGCTGAAATTACACTCGTACGACGCTTACTGAAACGAAAAGATCAACTGGGAACACTCCAAATGTTAAGACAATTAGCTCTAGACATAACTAATGTAAATTACATTTAAAATGAAGTCAGTGCACGGAATGTGCAAATGCCATTTTGAATATATGAAAATATGGAAAACTATCCACTAGCCCATGAAAGTGCTGACTAGGAGTCCTCCGCCAGGTTTCTGAGATATCTTGTCATAGAATATATGTCTTATATTGTTGCTTTATTCATTCATCCACCTACCTATGAAAGTGATATAGAGTGTGATGAAATAAGAGGGAAGGATCTAGATGAAACGAACGTTTAGTCGACTATTAAGGGTGCAGCCCTACTGAAAACACATCTTAATACCAGGTGTAAACAGGGCCACGAGGTAAAATGTGGACGAGCTTCATTTTTGTGTGAACTATGTTTAATGGGCTGTGAGGCGTGACAGAACCTTTCTGCTGTGGGTGTCGATGGCAGACAGAATGCTGGGTGGCAGGCAGCTTGTGACAGACGCGTCCCGAGACACGCTTCTGCTGCAGAACTCTCATTAAGAGCTCATCACTGACCTCCTCAGCGTCAGGGGACCCTTTTCCACCCGCATGCTTGCTGGGCCGTTCTCGAACCGTTCTGAGCATTTCCACCACAGGAATGGCAGCTATGGGCTGGAAAAACCAGTTCTTGTTAGCGCTAAAAGTTTGCTGCTCTGTGGTACCAGGAACCGAGTATATCGGGCTGCATAGAAATGTCTGATGACAAATGCGTTTAGCAGTGATCCCCAGACAAAAGACATGCGGAAAGAAGGCAACACAAAGAGAATAAATAGACTACATATCTCGCTTGCGCACCTACCTCGCTGGTTGCATGCAGCCCCAAACATGCTGCGCAACTAGAGCAGTCTGATTCATAAATGAATAAAGTGGCCGTTCTTTTTAATGCATTGGGCAAAATTGGTACTGTGACTTGTTGTTCATAAAGGAATAATTAGCTAAATGTACAAAAATGATATATGTGTGACCCTGGAGCACAAAACCAGTCATAAGGGTCAATTTTTTGAAATTTACAGCTGAATAAACAAGCTTTCCATTGATGTATGGTTTGTTAGGATAGGACAATATTTGGCTGAGATACAACTATTTGAAAATCTGGAATCTGAGGGAGGGAGCAAAAAATCTAAATATTGAGAAAATCATCTTTAAAATTGTCCAAATGAAGTTCTTAGCAATGCATATTACTAATCAAACATTAAGTTTTTATATATTTACGGTAGGAAATGTACAAAATATCTTCATGGAACATGATTTTAATATTCAATAATTTTGACCCATACAATGTATTTTTGGCTATAGCTACAAATATACCCCAGCGACTTAACACTGCTTTTGTGCTCCAGGGTCACATATGAAGTACTTTGTTAAAAATTCCAATTTGTTACCAAACATGGGGTGCGTTTCCCTTACACTACTGTAACTAGCGGCTGAACTATCACAGCATGACGCGTCATCGGAGAAACTAGCTAGTCACGACAGTTTCCGAAACTTTGTTGCACATCTATCATTCAAAACACATTGGTTCAACCATTACAATGACGCCACACATGTGGTGGAGTAATTACTTCTGCTAATTAATCGCTCCAGATCAAATGAATGCCAGATTTTTACTGTAAATATCAAGCATGGAGTCCGAGGACTACTTGGGTATTTTAGTTCTCTGTTGTTTCGCTTTATTGTCAGATGTCTGATTCCAGTACTTTGTTAAAAATTCTAATTTGTTACCAAACAAAACATGGGGTGTGTTTCCCTTACACTACTGTAACTAGCGGCTGAACTATCACAGCATGACGCGTCATCGGAGAAACTAGCTAGTCACGACAGTTTCCGAAACTTTGTTGCACATCTATCATTCAAAACACATTGGTTCAACCATTACAATGACGCCACACATGTGGTGGAGTAATTACTTCTGCTAATTAATCGCTCCAGATCAAATGAATGCCAGATTTTTACTGTAAATATCAAGCATGGAGTCCGAGGACTACTTGGGTATTTTAGTTCTCTGTTGTTTCGCTTTATTGTCAGATGTCTGATTCCATCGCGGGTTTTCTCCTACAGAATACTTGAGCACATTCGCACTCTAGCTTATTTGGGTAATGATCTCTTTAAGTCAACATATCATACTAACAAGAAACTATGCTGCTAAGCACAGGGTGAAAGCTGTTCTTTTACTGTGCCGAGTCACCACGTGATGGACAAGTGAGAACGACTGACTTAAAATAGTAAACCTATGTGACTACATTATGACCAGAATGATGAACTGTGACGCTCTGAGAGATAACACAGCTCGACCTCAAAGCAAACACACGGGTTAACCACACCTGATCTAGTGTGCGCACGCAAAACACAATGAAACACATCCTCTGCATTCAGTGTAATATGTTAGGATGCGAAACAGAAACGACTAGCAACAAATACAATCCACTACAACAAACCGCAAAGGGCACGGAAATGTTGTCACAGGGCTGAATCTGCATTACACTGGCACATATTAAGTGTCTCTGATTCGTCAACTACTCTGTTGGCTGACCGATAATAAAACACAGCCTCGCTGACCTTCGAAATAAAGCTGCTGCCCTTTCAATGTATGCTTGTGAGGAATCAACATTAGACAGGCGTCACTGTACACACAACTACCCTCAAATTCCCATGTTTCTGCCATTGTGCCATTGTAACAGCAAGCTATTCCTTGTCCACTTTGTCAGGTATCGGTTTCATTTCTTGGTGTGCTGATCTTACGGACCATGTCAGGAGCATCTGATGCTGTACTTTATGTAAGAGATTCCCAAACAAATTGAATAATAAATGTGAGTCACCATGTCAGTACACAAACACACTGTTTTTGGACATGTCTCTTTATAACACCACGTCTTTTGCACATGCACCATGGTATTATTTGCGTTGTCACGTGAATGCAATGATATACACATACAGTAATCACTCAGTGCCCTACAATATGTTTAAATACATTCCCATCACTACACCACTGTAAGGGAAGCATCAGCGCGCGCTGCCCAAATAAACCAATCCCAATACACGGAGAGTGACTATCCGCGCGCTACAGGGCGCACAAGAGGAGGAAACATCCCTGCGTTTGTTTCCACACATGATCTCGCGTGTTTATTATCAGCAGAGGCGCGCGACTGCTCTCCTACGGAGTCTATTGATCGTTTATCGGTTGACTGTGTGTGACACAATCCACAGATATGCGTTTCATAGATCCCCTTAGAAGTAAACCATGCCCATTAATATGAATATTCAAGCAAAAGAAGTCGCCTAAGCCCCGTTATGTGACCCGTGTCATCCCGTGCATGCTTACCTGTCGACAACATCAATGCTTCCGCGAAAACTTCACCGGCCCACCGATTAACGTGTGCTTCCTCGGGCTCGCGGGCGGTTATCGCAGCGCTGCGCATGTGTCAGCGCGCGTCAGCGGACATCCCTCAGACCAGAGCTCCACGAAGCTCCCGCGGATCAGTCCAGACGCAGAAGCGGGGAAGCAGCATCAGCACAGCGGGCTTCGGGGCTTCGGGGCTTCGGGCAGGCGGAAATACACCGGAAGCGCGCTAGTTGAGCTAGCAGCAGTGGGTTCTGCACCGCTGCCGCGTTCACCGACCGCACTATGGCGAAGGATCGGCTCTTGAATATTAATAAGGTGACGCTCCAGGAAGGTTACCAGGCAACGCTCATTAATATTCATGAGGTCGTCCTTCGCCGTAGTGGGATCCATTCTGGCTCGCGGCGTACAGCTATGGCGACTCATTAAATTAATGTTCTCGAGTTTAATCACTGTGTTTAAGATGCGGGTTACGAAGAACTTGTGGGGCACCTTAGCATGCTTAATAAGTGATTTCTCGAGTTGGAAGAGGACAGTGCGCATGCGCGAGCGGCGAGACTCTGGTCCTCGTGAGCCATCTTGTTGTCTCTCCATATGCTGCACTGCTGACGGTGCGCTACATCCCTTTAAGTCATCTATCTATCTATCTATCTATCTATCTATCTCTGTCTGTCCATCATCTATCTATCTATCTATCTATCTATCTATCTCTGTCTGTCCATCATCTATCTATCTATCTATCTATCTATCTATCTATCTATCCATCATCTATCTATATTTCTATCTATCTATCTGTGTATCTATCTATCTATCCATTACCTATCTATCTATCTATCTATCTATCCATCATCTATCTATCTATCTATCTATCTATCCATTACCTATCTATCTATCCATCATCTATCTATATTTCTATCTATCTATCTATCTATCTATCTCTGTCTGTCTATCCATCATCTATCCATCATCTATCTATCTATCTATCCATTATCTATCTATCTATCTATCTATCTATCTATCTGTCTGTCCATCATCTATCTATCTATCTATCTATCTATCTATCTAACTATCAATCTGTCTATCTATCCATTATCTATCTATCTATCTATCTATCTATCTATCTATCTATCTATCTATCTATCTATCTATCCATCATCTATCTATATTTCTATCTATCTATCTATCTATCGCTGTCTGTCTATCTATCTATCTATCTACCTATCTATCTATCTATCTATCTATCTATCTATCTATCTCTGTCTGTCTATCCATCATCTATCTATCTATCTGTCTGTCTGTCTATCTATCTATCTATCTATCTATCTATCTATCTATCTATCTCTGTCTGTCTATCCATCATCTATCTATCTACATCCCTTTAAGTCATGCTCATTCAATTATTATGAGCTTTTACAGATATTTGCAATCCTCCGAACAACCGTTTTCAGTCACACTTTACAGCAAGGCTGTATACATTAACATTAGTTAATGCAGTAGTTTATTCATCCATCATCAACTATCTATCTATCTATCTATCTATCTATCTATCTATCTA
>NW_015507096.1:0-667 GCF_001515645.1 Sinocyclocheilus grahami
TTAACGACGCAGTAGTTCACCCAAGTGAAGCATCCCAGATAGTGCATATGTTCCCGTTTTTATAGACCAGGGGAACTGGCAATAGGCTAAAACAGCCGACAACAATGACGCAAGAAAAATTGCCCCTCCTACCACAATCTGCTTGTGAGAAACTATCAGTGGTAAATTCCTAAAAGCACAAGCATTTCCTATCAAGAATGTGTTCACTCACCATAAAACGTCCCAACTTCCAGACATATATATCAATAAAATAGATATCTTGAGAAACCACACCAGTCTGTGAAAGCCATAGGCTGTATAAACAGCAAAAACAACTCTAGCCACAAGAAGACTTTGAGCATCCTTGGTCTGCTAACATCTGGTTTGATTACATGTCTTGGAAGAGAGGGATTTTGGGGACGAGGGGGGTCCAATTTAGTGGCTAAGTCTGGAGGAAATAAGCAAAACGGATAAAATCACTTAATAAGCACTTTTAAAAGATTCCAAAGACAAGATTCAAACAGAACAAATTATCATTAGCAAAATCACACTAAGTGGTCTAGTACTATATTTCTAATTAAAATGTGTCAAGTAATTAGTTCAGCTTGGAGCTTGTTTAAAACTCGTTCAGTGCTGCCAACGTCAGATGGGGAAAAATAAGTGACACTTTGTTTCTTACAAAAAAAAA
>NW_015507096.1:2132-2498 GCF_001515645.1 Sinocyclocheilus grahami
AAATTAGAGCAAGCCATTGGCAACAGGTGACAACAACCACTTTGCAAACAAAAATGAAATGCTAAAGTCACAATGTATACCTGCAGCTACTGTATCCAAGTGTATAAAACGATGTTTCACTGTCCTAAAATGCATTTAAAACATACTGCAAGTTTCATGCCTCACAGCTAACTCCACAGTTTAAAAATCTTAATTTTGTTTTCCACCCCTCTGAAATACCAGGGTTTGAAATCGCCCCCAGTCATGATATTACAATTTTCCTCAACTTGCCTCTTAACATGCAAATCAAGGAGGTGCGATCTTAACAACTCAACTCTGTCCGTCAATCACAAGAGCATCTTGTAAAAGCATCTGACATTGTTCTGT
>NW_015507096.1:3934-4675 GCF_001515645.1 Sinocyclocheilus grahami
TTGATGGTTCTTAACAGTTCTTTCAGATCTTTGCTGCTAGCAACATCCCAAACAGTGTCCTGAATTTATTTATCTGTTAAATAATTCCTGCAGAGACCCTGCCAATCACAACGTTAAGTGTGTGTTGGTGCGATCATGTTTTGTGTGCATTGTGGGATGGGGGGGCAGGGGTTTACAGACAATGTCTGTATGAAAAATGAATTATGTGGCTGTTAGAGGCATTATGTGGGTGGACAACTGAGAGGGGGGATATTGCTGTGTTATTCTGACAGGAAGAATAGAGAGGACAGCGGGCTGATTGACAGAGGAAAGGCGTGTTTACCAATGGCCCCCACAGATGAGGGCTTGACTGGATTCACATGCGGGTCAGGTAGCACTCCATTTCCTTGCCTGTCAGCGTGGACAAGCTAAAACACAGGACTTTTGACACCGGCATTTCCCTTTGCTCTGTCTCTGTGACAAGCACAGTTGCAAAAGAGGCTCAGGATGCAAGTCATTTCCTCCGGGAGCCAGGTCAATTTGCACGTTCCCCTGCAGTTTTTAAGGAAACTGTAAGAAATGTGTGCTATTTCCTCATTATTTCACACCTTGAAATGCCATAGGTGCTATTTGGTGGTCAACTTTTTTTCCCGCAGGTTTCCTGTCCTTTTCCATTTTGATTTGTCTTTCTCTTTTAGCCTTGACCGGGAGCTGATCCTGATCTCAAAACTCTATCAGCAACTCATTGAGATTCAGGAGAGG
>NW_015507096.1:8112-11014 GCF_001515645.1 Sinocyclocheilus grahami
TCAATAGTAACCAATAGGTCTGAGAGGAAATCTGCCAATTCTTTTTCGGAAATCTGTATACGGCCCTGGTGGTCTATTTACAGTAGCCAGAGAAAGAGATATGATAGATTTCTTTTGCATCTCTGACAGTGTAACATTAAGCAGAAGTATTTTGAATGAGTTAAACCTGTATCCTTTCTTCTGAGTAACATTGAGAATATCACTATATATTGTTGCAACACTGCCGCCACGACCAGTCTGACGGGGCTCATGCTTATAACAGTAGCTTGATGAAGTAGACTCATTTAGACCAATATAATCATTAGATTTTAGCCAGGTTTCAGTCAAGCAGAGTACATCAAAACTATTATCTGTGATCATTTAATTTACAATAACTGCTTTGGGTGCGAGTGATCTAATATTTAGGAGCCCAAACTTTAAAAATTGCTTTTGTTAATTTATTTTAAATTTTAAAGTCTGCGCACTTCACGTCACACTTAAGGTCCTAATTGATCAAATACCTTACAGGCGAACAATGCATTGTATCTAATTCTCTGTTGTGCTGAAGTATGTGTTGCCCTTTTCATTTGTGGTGCTCCTGGAGGTTGTTGATGAATGTTCTGTGTAGTTTGTGCCTTTATTACCTTTGGTCCAGTACTAGTGATGTGTTTGCCTCAGCAGAGACCAGATGCTAGGTAGTAAATTACAAAAATACCAGGTCACCAGGTCAACTCCTTGCATCACAAAGTTAGAAGCATTTTTATCAGAGCTGTTCATTTTAATCAAATAATGACATATGTAAATATGTAAAACACAATTAATTACATTCAACAACATTTGCAGTGAAAAGCCCCCAAATTAGTTTATGTACAGGTTAAAGGGCATAATAAAATACATAATTTTTTTATTATTTATTATTATACTTTACTTCATTCAATTATAATTTATTATTTTTAAAAAAATTCAAAAAGGATCATCATCATAATTTATCATTTTTTATATTAATAAAAGCATTAAATTGACAGCCCTAATTTATACTCTCTCTCTCTAGAGCATTACTGCAATCAAACAAAAGTAGCATGTCATGAGAGATGTTTCTACATTTGTTTGAAAATTCACATGGTATAATCCCCACATGTACGACATCTGCTACAAGCCCCAGATGTGTGAAAACTGATTTGAAACACACTCACAGTATCAGAAGCTGTCGTGGCTGGTATCTCCTTACAAAAAAACTGGGTGCGGTTCTTTCTGTGCTGCCAACATATATAAGGCAAGACAGATAAGAGGGATAAAAAGGTAGATTCTCAGATATAACCATCACTGCTAGTGTTATTATATTAATTAAATTCTGCTGCAAGGCATTATCTTGATATTGAACATAATATATTTTGGCCAATATATATATATATGACATGACATGAAATTTGACTAAAAAGGTTCTTAGTTCTGTTTTAACACATTAAGCTTTTTCAATTACCATGTTAGACAATTCGGTATAAAATGAATTTAAATTATGCAAATCAAGTATTACATAAAGCACTGCTTTGCTAAATAGCTCCCGAAATGACAGAAATGTCATAACTTTCTGCTGATAGGTTTTTAATTTATAATATGAATTGTATTATTTGGAGCACTAAATTAAATGGTGCCATTTACTTTGAGACTTTAACAATATTTGAATGCACTCTGTCAGCAATGTTAAACAGCACAATCCTCACAACGAATAACTAATAATTGAATGGCAGTAATTGTAAACATCAATAAAAATGTGTCCAGTGGTTAAAGGGCTTTAAATAAATACTGCAGCATCAATACAGCTAGAACAGACAGTCAGTGTAACGGGGCTGACGAGACGCACACCCAAATCAGTTATTGTAAATGAAATGATCACAGTTAATAGTTTTGATGTACTCTGCTTAACTGAAACCTGGTTAAAACCAAATTATTATATTGGTCTAAATGAGTCTACTCCACCAAGCTACTGTTATTGTAACGGGGCTGACGAGACGTGAGACGTTCAGATCCAAATGCAAAGCTTTAATTGGAGAAGACACAGACGTGGTGGAGAAAACAGACAAGGCTAAGGCTAAGGCTAAGGCTAAGGCTAAGGCTAAGGCTAAGGCTAAGGCTAAGGCTAAGGCTAAGGCTAAGGCTAAGGCTAAGGCTAAGGCTAAGGCTAAGGCTAAGGCTAAGGCTAAGGCTAAGGCTAAGGCTAAGGCTAAGGCTAAGGCTAAGGCTAAGGCTAAGGCTAAGGCTAAGGAACAAATGAGGGCTCTGTAGTGTCGCTATCGCTAGGGGAGTGAAAATCGCTGAACAATACTCGGCAGAGGGAAGGGATCAGAGTGAGTGTTAAATAGTGAGGGAGTGATATGAAACAGCTGGGTACAATCAGTGTAAACAGCTGTGTGCAATCTTTGCTGAGTGCAATCAGTGCAATGCATGATGGGAAATGTAGTCCGGGGTGATGTGCAACAATGTGTAGTGCGAGAGTCAATGAAATTGGAAGTTCATGGACCGGATTCGTGACAGTCAGTCAGTCAGTCATATTTATTTATAGAGCACATTTAAAAACAACAGCTGTTGGCCAAAGTGCTGTACAAAATTAAGCATATAACAAATGTAGCGTCTGGACCACCCAAACACACAATATATATTTTGTTAGCTAGATTTAACAAATACTCTGTAACAGCCGTGAGTGGCAGGAACAGGCCCCTGATTCCATGGTAACCCTGACACCCGATCCATTTACGACCTCCTGGAATTTAGGTGAAGAAAATCCCCTTCCTTGCCCATAAGGAAAATCCACAAGGAATGGACTTTTCTACTAATTAATTCATAGGAAAACCTTTCTTTGAATGAACAGTGTATCCTTCAGGTCATTGGGTATATTATTGTCATCGTGTATTTTGTCTTTGATATT
>NW_015507096.1:11628-48785 GCF_001515645.1 Sinocyclocheilus grahami
TGTGTGTGTGTGTGTGTGTGTGTGTATGTTAGACCAGTTTATGTGTTTATGTAGTATGTTGGACTAGTTTAAGTGTTTATGTAGTTAATAAAACCTTACTTGTATCACACTTGATGTGTTCATTGTTTGCTCATAACCGGAGTCACTAATCATGCAGATTTACGCTACAAGCTTTGTAGAATTGTACAGTAAGAAAGTTATTTCCCTTAACCAGGAAATTAACGTTCTTAGAATTGACAAGACAGTTGACCCTGAGAGGTCAGCTAAATATCTACAGCGGATCTAAAATATGAATAGTTAATTATAACTAGTTATGGTTAATTATTCATATTTCCTGTTGTGAGCTAAATTCGCTACACAAAATACAAAAGTAAACATAGAACACAGCGACAGATAGTACACTAAAGTTATGCCACTGTGCTTATTTATGACCATAAGCAACAGTAAATAAATAAGTTTTAAGAAGAGACTTAAAATCAGCATATGTTGGTGCAGTTCTTATATAGGGTGGTAACTTGTTCCATAACTGTGGAGCAGCCACTGAAAAGGCACAATCTTTTGATTTCAAGTGTGACCTTGGAACAGTCAACTGAAGACTACTAGTTGATCGAAGTTCCCTGGAGGTGTTACAATGGAACAGAAGGAGATCAGAGATATATAATGGAGCCAGTCCATGGAAACCCTTATAGACAAACAATAATGTTTTAAAAATGATACGATATTTAACTGGGAGCCAGTGGAGAGAGATCAACACTGGTGAAATATGTTCCCTCTTCCTTGTTCCAGTTAACAATCGAGCAGCAGCATTTTGAACAATTTGAAGACGAGACAATAGAGACTGTGAAACAGACTGCTAATAGAAAACATCCTTGGGACATTAGAGATTCATACAATGGCATGCAGCTGGATTATCACTTGAGATGCTACAAACTCTCTCAACAGAGGAAAAAAAGGAGAGCAGAAAAAAGGGCAACACTCTAGAGAGCATTGTCAATTCCTTGACACTTCAAAGTGTTGTACACGCCTGCAGTGTGGATCTTCGTAATTCAGCCATTTGTTGGAACAGCAAATTGCTTTCTTATTTTTCTAAGCCACCACTCTTGTTTAAACTTGGCTCACAAAGTGTAGGCTACAAAAAAAGGAATGCCATGACAGCTTAAATATGGAAGTGCGACTGCAAATCTCCTTTTGAACAAAGATAAAAGGGTAAAACATTTGCCAGGGAGCCGCTAACAGTGTTTGACAAATGAGCCTTGTTCTCTACAAAAGCTGTATTCCTGGAGACAGAGCAAAGTCTAAATGCATGTGGACTGGCAAAGAGAAAGGCTAACCTCTGAACAGTGGTGACAATAAGGAGAGAGACGAGGAGAGACATTAGCCTTTGATCAACTGCAGTATATAGCAACTTTCTTGACCTTCTCAGTCAGCCACAATAATCCACAAGTAATCCACACAACCGCAGTCCATCAATTAACGTCTTGTGATGTGAATATCCATGTGTTTGAAAGAAACAAATCCATAATTTAGGCATTTTTAACTTATGTCCAAAATACGAGTCCATAATCCTTAATAACACTTATTTCATCCCCTGTTGTCCATTCACTTCAAACTAGGTTTTTGGACTGTTTTACCATGTAAACGATACTTGATCTGTGCATATTTCTATCCTGATTCAGACAAGATGACTTTTTAACTGGAGAAAGCAATATTATGAGTAGAAGACTCATATTTTAGCTGGAAGCAATGGTTTGAAGTTAAAAAATGATGGATTTGTTTCTTACAAAAGTGCAGCAGTTGAGAGAAAAGTGTTTCGACCACAGTCCGATGTATGTATATAGGCTTGTTCAGCGATAAAGAAATAAACAATACATTGGCTTTTTGTAATAAATTAAACAATTGTATTCTATTCAATTGTTTACTCATTTGCCAAAATATTGCAAAAAAATTCTTGGCAAATATTGATACAGACTGTATAAATGGTTAGATAAAGACTGGAGAAATGGCTGCTGAAAATTCACTTTTGCAATCACTGGAATAAACTACATTTAAAATATATTAAAGTAGAAAATGTACCTACCCAGAGCCTATCCAAATCAGTGCATGTAACGCTAGACAGATGGGGATGGGATTTCCAGGAAATCCCTGTAAAACAAAGTCCAGTTGCTTATGACAATGATAATTTACTTTCTTATGGGAGCAGAATTAATGGAGCTCTCACACGGCTAATAAACTGTAAAGATGTATAGCCGTGGCTTGTAATCAAACATTGATGATGGCATCCCTGAACTACACTATTCTTGTGCTCCGCGACAGTGAAGGCAGTGACAGTAGGAGGTGTGAAGGAGGAGATGCCCCTGTGCACCCCGTATGGGAGGTTTCACTGATAACATACCTCATATGGAAGAGCTGGGGATGCTGATGAGTTCAGAAAGTACAAATCTGCTGTTTTGGAGCCTTTCCAGCTACTTGACAAAACAGTAATATGGCACTCACCCAAGATGTTCGGTGTGTGGGAAATTTTGGGATGTAGAGCCAGAACGCATCTAGCGGGAAGGGGTTGAAGTCCCTGTGAAGTAAGCTGTTCAACTTCCTTTCTGTAATAAGCAGGTATTGTCTTGGTTCCATGACATTTCTATGCTACTTCTCTTGGCAAGTTATCTCTGGACAATTGAAAAAGCTCTCACACAGCTGAGATGAGGTTGGAACAGTTTTTCAAGAAAGTCTAATTCCTTTATATGGGTAATTACTCATGGATCAATGCTTTTCTTGTGCTGAAATGCATTTGTCATGGACCCATTTTAGCGACATGAAGTCTAGCCAAGAATAGTTTTCCTGCTGAGCTCTTTTTAGTTATTTGTTCTATTCTATTATATTCTATTCTTTTCTCTTCTTTTCTTTTTGTTGTTGTGGTAATGGTGGGCTGGAGGGTAATACATTTGATGCAGAAACATATTGAAAGAGTTCTTAGTTTGTCTAGATGTTCTAAAGTCTGGGTAATTCAAAAGTTCACATGAGGCACAGCGCAATCACCTCTCATCTAACTTCCTCCTCCTGATGTGCCTCTGGCTGCAGCACAGAACACCCTGGGTGCCGTTATCTGCTGGTCTTTCAAATTCACATGCAAAATCCAGTTCAAATCTTCACTTCTGATGAGTTGCTTTCTAGATTCAGTCCAACTCGATGACATTTGGTGTTCAGTGTTTGTCTTCTCTACAGAAACACATCTAGTTGAGGAGCAGGAATATTGGTGTCCATGTGCTCTGTGAATACAGTCATAAGCCATCAATATATGTCTTGAGTTCATGTAATATACAACATAAAATTATTTCCTTTCAACAAAAACAACCATTTAGAAGTCAAGTTGAAAACCAACACAGTACCAAAAACTATAGACTATATATTTATTACTTACACTATCATTCAAAAGTTTATGGAATGTTTTTTTTTTAAATATATTCATACATTTATTCAGCATGGATGCATTAAATTGATCAAAAGGGACAGTAAAGACATTTATAATGATTTCAATTGCTAAATGAATGCTGTGCTTTTGAACTTTTAATTCAAAGTATCCTGAAAAAAACAGTTTCTACAAAAATATTAAGCAGCACAACTGTTTTAAGCATTAATACTAATAAGAAATTATTCTTGAGCAGCAAATCATCATATTAAAATGATTTCTGAATGGTCATGTGACACTGAAGACTGATAGTAATGACTGATAGAAGTGCCTTCACAGGAATAAATTACATTTTAAAATGTATTCAAATATAAAACAGTTATTTGTAATAATATTTAACATTATTACTGTTTTTACTGTTGTTTTTATCAAATAAATGCAGCCTCGGTTAGCATAAGAGACTTGCTTTAAAAATGTTAAAATCTCATTGACTCCAATGGTATATGAATGGTAGTGTAATAAACATCTTGAATAATAATACATTTCAACACATTATTTTATTTTTAAGATATTTTTTGTTTACTTTTGTACAAATGCTGTATGTGATTTCAGCTGTTTTGCAAGCTTCAGCCACACTTGCATAGAAAACCCAACATCAGTTAAATGTTGAAATGTCTAACAGGCAGAGACTGTTTCTGATCGGTTAGTCTTCTGATTGGTTAAAAAAGCGTAGGCCGCCCCCAACTGACTTTTTTTGCTGTTCACAGAGCCTCAGGCTGTCACCGACATAAGTGTGATTTCTCAGGACACCCATTTCAGAGATATCTGTCAAGTAGGGACATTTTCTGTGTGCTATTACAAATAAATTGCTTCCAGCACCTTTAAGCCAATAATTCATTGCACAAAACTCACAAAACACATTGTGCTCGACACAATCTATATTTATCTACATTAACATAGTAAGTGACTATGTAGTCTGGTAATCTGGTTATCTTGCAAAGTTGTATTTATGGTTTTGAAGAATAAGGGCACATCACACAACCTGTCCATCTGCATAATTTGGCTAGATTCTACAAACTGACAGATGAACTTGTGCCAGAATACCTGTGTTTTCTATGTAGACCCTTCCTGTAGCTCAAATCAGAGCATTGCACTAGCAATGCCAAGATCATGGCTCTGATTCCCAGGGAAAGCAAGAAATTATAAAAAATGAATAACCTAAGTACAATAAAAGTTGCTTTGGATAAAAGTGTGATAATGTTTCATTTGGCTATAAATTATTTTTAAAACTTCATACATTCCAGGGGAATCAAACCCACAACCTTTGTGTTGTTAGAACTATGCCCTACTGTTTGAGCTACAGTAAGGCTATTTACATTTAGCATTCTTTTTTCCTTGCTGTTCGTGACCCTAACAGCTGATGTGTAATTGCTCTAGACATCAGCAAACAAAACACACAGCTCAATGGCAGGTCAGCTGAAGAAACCTCTTAATTAAATTGCTTCCCATACATTAGAGATATGTCACACCAGCAGATATACACTCTGTGCCCCAACAATAGCACCATATGGCTATCAGAAAAGATAGCAAGTGAACACATTTAAATTCATATTTCTAATCCTAGAGGCCTGAATAAGTGCATGAACCCTCATTATGTTACTCACTTTTAGTTACTTACTAAAAAACTCACTAATTATGTTACAAAGTAATTTTTTTTTTTTCATTTGTAAAAAGAATAAATTTTTTATTATTATTACTATTAAAGTTAAATTAAATTGAAAAAAAAAATAATAATAATAAAGAGATATGTCACGCCAGCAGATATACACTCTATGCCTCAACAATAGCACCGTATGACTATCAGAAAATATGGCAAGTGAATGCATTTACACCTACTCCTATTGTACTTTTTAATCTCAGATGCCTGAATAAGTGCGTGGACACTTATTGTTACTTTTTACCCTTATTATTTAAAAACAAAAACTTATTACTTGTTATTGTTTGTATTTGAAAAATAATATAAAATAAAACCAATGCATTTCTTTTTTGAAATCGTAACTGTGGTATACAAATAATGTTCTTATCTGTTTATGTAATATATTATATATTATATATTATGTAACACATTAACCCAAAAACTGATGGTGGAGAATAAATGTCTGCCATTTGTTGCAGGAAGATCTTCAGCATATATTTACCCATGGAAATTTTTTTTGTCCATGTAAAGAACATCCGATTTCAGATTAATGAATATTACACAGTGTGCATGTATAATACTCAGCACCAGGCATTGTGATTTGCATTGTGTTGAACGTATTACTACATTCTACTTACCATAATCTCTTCAAAGGCTGGGTATGTATAAGATCCAATATAGAGGCTCATTTTAGCTGGCTGGCCTCACAATTCAATGTCGGCTTGCAGTGCAGTCAGGACTCCTCCAGATGTGATGTTATCAGGAGGAATGACTTTATCTGATTAAGCAAGTCTGAGGAATAACCCAGAGCTTATGTTTCTGTTCCTCCTAAAGGATGTATGGCAACAGAAGGGACATAAGACAGGCTGATCATATTGTGGATATTTGGTTAATTGCTGTTATAAATCCTATTTAATGTTTTAGAGGCTTCATTAGCTCACAGCCCACAAAGTCTACTTTCATAATGACATTGATTTTTGATACCAGCATTGGGATTTATATTATTTCAAATCGGAATTTGGTACATTTTTTATATTGATTTTGATAGTGACTTTTGATAGTGACTTGATTTCTAAAAATGCCCGGCGTTATGGCAGTGTCTTACTTAACGCTTGTTCTAAAATTCATAATGACAAGTAATTTATCAGTTCAGAATTTAATACTCAAGTCATAAAATTTAAGCAGTAGCCTACAGAATAAAACCGTTTTAGTACTGCTATATATACCTACCAGTGCTATAAAAATGTATTATGAACAGATGCCAAAATTTTTTGGGCTTGTTATAATACATCATTGGATTTGGATAATAAAATGAATATAACTATGGCTACAAAAATCAATTTTCATGTACTATCAAGTTCTATGCACAAAGCTATAAACCCATAAACTATGAAAACAGAGCTGAATGCAAGATAATTTATGAAAATGCTCATAATTTGTTGGGGGGGGGGGTGATTTTATGATTTATATTTGTTATCTATTCTTAATGAGAGATTTATAGTCTTTAATCAAAAATCCCAAATGTTATCAAATGTTCTACACAATTTTTATTTATTTTTTGTAGTACAATTAAATTTTCTTGAAGTGATTCAGTCAGTCAGTCAGTCAGTCAGGAAGGGCCTCAAAAGGGGGTGTTTCATACCAGAATGAACATAATGAATCATCCTTGTGAAAAGAAAATGTGAATATACTGGAAAATAAAATGTGATATATTAAATAATATATTTCCATCTATGGGAAACTGGGTATTTATCAATATACTGCAACATGAAGACAAAAACTGCACTATATTTTTGCATGTAATTTTTGCAGAAAGCTTTATTGAAAAACTTAATTAATTTCTCTTTCATGGGTTAATGCATGGGTTTACATAAAGCTGAACACATGATCATAAACTTTTATCTCACTTTATTATTTGTATATTTACACAAATCATATATGAAAAGATGTGTGAGTATGAGAAAAAAAGTGTTATTACCGAAAACAAATATTAAAAATATTTTTCAACATGTGAAAAGTGGCAAATCCTTTATCCTTTCTAGAAATATTATTCTATATATTTTAATATATTAACACAATTTAATATTCTGTATATTTTCACTATACATTAAGCAATTTAAAATATTGATTTTTATATAGGGAAAATATAGGGAATTTTTTTAAATAGGGAGATTTTCTTTGCATAAGGGCATGCACTACTGAACTGTGCATAATACAACCAGGAACATACATTAAGACTTAAGATATATTGTTAATGTATTACCTTTAGCTTTAACCTAACGTTCACTCTTACAATCACAGAGACAGTTGGATAATCAAGATAAAAGCTCTGTAAAGCAAAACGTAACTCACTCACTCACTCACTTTAAATACCAAAGAATTTCACTGATAATGTCACACCTCTTAATACTTTACTAGAAGTAGCATGTGGGTGGAGCGCTAAACTAAAATGCACAATTAAACAAAGCATGAAACTCAGGTTATTATTAGGGAAGACATAGTGCATGAAGTAGTGAGCACAATATCAAAACATTTTCAATTATCCATCTTTACAGAAAATGTTTCAGCTTGCATTATCAAAAGCTTTCCCACTGTGTAATTCTGCGTCTTTGAAGGCCAAACCCCAGGAGCCCGTAATACATGAGTGATCAGTCTGCAGTAGTAATGAATTAAATGTAGCTGAACTCTTTCTGCCATCTGCTTTCTTTTTTTTTGCAAAAATAAGTTCTACGAGTCTTGGAGGGAGGAACCGCTGTGGTTCTGAGCATGTTCTGCTAGCTTGCATTATCAAAAGCTTTCCCACTGTGTAATTCTGCGTCTTTGAAGGCCAAACCCCAGGAGCCCGTAATACATGAGTGATCAGTCTGCAGTAGTAATGAATTAAATGTAGCTGAACTCTTTCTGACATCTGCTTTCTTTTTTTTTTTTTGCAAAAATAAGTTCTACGAGTCTTGGAGGGAGGAACCGCTGTGGTTCTGAGCATGTTCTGCTTGAACCAGCAGCAGGTATTCCCATGAGCATGGAGAGAGAATGCGTGCCATATAGCAGGTTTGAATGATTGAGAGTTATGGTCAAATGCACCTGTTGCAATTCTGCAAACAGAGATAGTGGAGAAAATGTATGAATTAATCTAGTGGGCTTTGAATTGAATCCATGTAGAATTAATCCATCCTATTCTGCCATGTGCTTAGCAGAATCCTTCCTATGAGGATAAAGTCTCCCTTGAGAAATTCACTGCATGTAAGATATTTGGCATTTTTGAAAGCAGAAAGTATTTGTACAGTGGGTATCTAGGCTATTATGAAGAGAGAGAAAACAGGATGCCCTGTTTAAAGGAACAGTTCACCAACAAATAAACACATTCTGCCATTTACTCACCCTCATGTTGTTCCTCTGAGATTTTGTCTCTTCTGTGGCACACAAAACGCAATTTTTTGAAAGGGGATTGGGTCAGTCAAGCTTCAAAATGACAAAAAGCACCATTGTGATTTTTTACCAAACCTTTATGACTCAAGCAAACAAACAAAACAGATCTTTGAAGAATGAAAAAGTGGGGGTATATATATATATATATACACACATACTGTACATAATATACCACATACATGTCATATTACATGACTTAAAAACAGCAATATTAAATGGGGGTTGAATAATTATCAGCTGTATTGAGAACAAATCATATCAATATTACAGAATTTGTCATTTTAGAATGACAAATTATAATTTTTGGATAAACTATGCCTTTAAGTATTTACTTTAAAAATAAATAATAAAAAAATAATCATCTGCTCCCATTAGTGATTCCATTCAGTATTCAGTAATCAGCAAATAAGTAAAAAAAAAAACACAAAAGAGTGCTTTTAGCATGAAAGCCTAATGCAATTGTACAACTGATTGAAAGCATCAACCATCAGAATATGCAGATGCAGACTTCATTTCTCTGAATTTCACAGTAAAAAAAATACTTTCTTTCACAGCCCGAGTATGTTAAATCTCATTTCTGCAAATGTAGTTTCTTTGGACAGTGTTCGAAAAATTCATGCCATGGGCCACGGGTAAGTTTTCATTAGCAGACCCTAAATCCCATGTATTATTAATGTGTAAAAAGAGCCTCTTCAATTCAGGGACTCAAGATGTTGTATTCAATCTGCCGTAATATGTTTTGTACAAGACTGTGGTATTAGCATCACGAAAAACAGGAGGCCATCTCTATTTTTAACCCAAATAAACAACATCCTCAGATTCAGTGCGTTGATGGAAACTACAAGGGAATGGCAGTGAAAGTTGTTTCTTGTGTTTTACCAGCACATCAACAGCCCCTACCGAATGCAACTGTTCCAGCTTGTAATTGATTTTCAGAATGTTAATTATTCAATCTGTCTCATTAGTCAAGTATGACACATTTGTATGACAGCATGGCTGTTTTCCAAATCTAAATGAGGGTAGCACTGATTAAAATGAGTAGGATTGTTTTAGGTGGAAAATATTTCATGTGCTTTGTTTGTTAAATGAAATGCATCATGGCTGCGGAATTATTAATGTTTCCGGATCTCAAACAGAGTTTATCCCGCCTGACCATCTAGTTGGTCGACACGCGTTGCGCATACAGTACATGGTTTTGCAATACAATGCCTGATTCGACTTACAAGCTTTGTGCATGTCCAGCTACTCAAACATCCGGTAAGCATGAAATACTTCAGTTTCCCCATCACTGAGTCTAAGAATTAAGCACACTTTAGAGGTCAGTGAAAATGACAAGCTATTTATGAATAACCCATAGCCACTCAAACTAACATGCATGCACTCCATTTGACGTGCAAGTATGCTTTTGGTCTGGCAAGCAGCAAGCTGAAGCCTTTACAAGGGCAAAACAAGACAGATGCTGAGCACTTTGCAGGCCTTAATGAGAGGAGGCAGTGGACCATGAGGAGTAAAGGACAGGCCTCTTGAGAAAGAGCAGAGTGGGCTTATGAAGAACTGCTTAATGCCTGCAGGTCTCAGTTTAGCACCGAAGATTGCAGGATCATCTGCCAGGCTCTAGTGGAGAAGAATGTAACAAAATGATCTCAGGGGTGAAGTGGCCAAGGGTTAAGTCACATTTAGTGTATTCACATGGAATAGGATAAGAAATTTCATACTGTAAACAGCTTCTTGGTCATGAGGGTTTGTGGGGTTTTTTGCCAACAAATTATTCCTTTATCAAACAAATAGTTGATTTGGATTATTTCAAATTGCAATGTTTTTGGTTATTTATGCTACCTACAAAGTCAACATGAAACAGCTTTCATAACCCATATTATTTACATATACTACAGTTTGAAACTGGATATTCGATGAGAAATATTTCGCAGCATTTTGGGTTGCCCTTATAAATTTTCAGTGAACACTTGTTTGAACAACATAAAAAAATCTTTAAAAAAAAAAAGAAAAAAAATCTAAAGAACCTTTTTACACTGTAAAGAACCTTTTGTGAAATAGAAAGTTTCTTTTGATGTTGAAGATTCTTCATGGAACCATCAATGCCAATGAAGAACCTTTATTTTTAAAGGGGTCATATGATGCAATTTAAATTTTTCCTTTCTCTTTGAAGTGTTACAAGCTCTTGGTGCATAAAGAAGATCTGTAAAGTTGCAAAGACTAAAGACTCAAATCCAAAGAGATATTCTTTATAAAAGTTAAGAGTCAACCACGCCTACCTAAAACGGCTCGTTCTAACACGCCCCCACATGTCTACGTCACTATGTGGGAAGATTTGCATAACGCCGCCCAAATGTTCACGCAAAGAAAGAAGGCGTAACTTTTATTCTCGCTGTGGTATTGTTGTTGTCGCCGCCGCCATGTCGTGAAGACGCTGTGTGTTTTGTTGTGAAAGCAAAACTACTTTGTTTGGCCTTCCAAAAGAGGACGATATCCGCTTCGTCATGCCTAGAGATGATCCGTGCTGGTCGCTGAGGAAATACATCAACTTCGTGCTGTGGACTGCCAGATCGGCTTTCATCGTGGACGAAGCGGAGTCCAGCCCGGGGTCATCACATGTGGTTGCCGCAAGCCTGCTGGCCGCCCCTTCGTCAAATCCGCCGGCCGCGTCGTTCTCAAAACTGCTGGCCTCCGCTCACTCTAGGCCGCCGTGTGTTTCGTTGTGAAACCGAAACTACTTTGTTTGGCCTTCCAAAAGAGGACATGACTAGAAATCAGTGGTTAAGTTGTATTTACAACACTGTTCCAGAACAGTTCAACCCAAATATTCAGATGTGTGCAGCACATTTTATGGAGGACTGTTTCCTGATCCTGGTAGAGTAGACTACAATGCCGGCTGTTCTGACTCACAGACTGTGAGTACGTTTTCATATTTAAAGAATTTGACACTGATGATTCAAACGTGAGTTTTGAGCAGTGTAGAGTAGCGCTTGTTGTTTGTCATTTCTCCGATCACAAATGCAGACATGGTTTTATGTTTATGCGGCGCGATGCAACGCATAACAATATAAGTCATTATAATCCGTAATTATGTCCCCACTGGATGCATCAAATGCCTCGTTTATAATGGATTTTAATGTTTTTGTCTCGTCGCTCCGGCCGGACAGGGCATCATCACAATATGGTAAGGGCCGTAACATTTCCGTCACACGCTTGAGGTATTCGGCCAATCACAACGCACTGGATAGCTGACCAATCAGAGCACACCTCGCTTTTCAGACCGATGAGCTTTATAAAAATCGACGCGTTTCAGAAAGGCGGGGCATAGAGGAGAAACAATAATGTACATTATGTGGAAAATAATGTGTTTTTCTTAACCTTAAACCGCATATACACATTTCATTACACCAAATACACAAAATACTGTTCTTTTTAGCAACATCATATGACCCCTTTAAGAGTGTAGGGCGAGACTTAATGTTATACTTTGGGAACAGAATAACTTGTGAAAAAGATAAAAGGAGGTCTTCATGACATCCAAAGCACCATGGCTAGCTTTAGCAGTTAGCCTATGCTGGTAGAAACATGCACCAGTGAATAATTTGCAATCAGGCCAGGGACATGTATTCTAAAAGCAACAAAGCATACATTTGATTTCATGTTGACTTTAAAGTCTCCTAAATGGCCTCGTGTTTGAAACCATGTCTACCTCTGAATGCACAGTCCACTATTACATGCTCCACACTAACAGCTGGCACAGGTACAACGATGCTAATGGATTGACAGGCCACATGGTTTTTAAAGGGGTCCTATTATGCTCTTTTACAAAGTCTTGATTTTGTTTTGGGGGTGTAATAGAACAGGCTCTCATACTAGGTTGTTCGAAAAACATAATTTTTCACATATTTTACATTATTACGACACCTCTCTCCCCAGTCTGGCATGAACGGCTCGAATAGTTCCTGTAACAAATGAAGGCCCGCCTTCTGAAATACGAAATGTGCTGTGATTGGCTAGCTGGGCCAGTGTGTGTTGTGATTGGCAGCACTCGGTGCCTGGTCGGGAAATGTCATGCCCCTTACCATAGCAGCAATAGTGTAAATATTGCGTCAATATCAAATCAATTTGAGCGCGATTTAAACCCGGATGATTGTAACCACTCTAAGTCCGTCTGCCTTGGGAAAGCTAGCGTGTCTCCGACATAGTGATAACACTTGTTGCCTTCTCTAGTGCAGCTCAACCAGGTCTCGGCCCATTCGTCGGTATTTGAAAATATGCATTGTAGTCCAAACGAGTCATTCATTGTAGTTTTTGAAAAGTGATTTCTATTAAATAAAATATCTCCTTTTGAAGTGGACTTTGAGCTTTGTAACTTTGCAGATATTTTTTATGCTCAAACAGCAACATTACAGACTAACTAAAGTTGAAAAAATTTAAAAGCATAATAGGACCCCTTTAAGGCATCCTGCTGTCAGGTCGACTCATACCAAGCCAGTCCGTCCCTGAGGTTAGCATGACTCACAGTCAACCGTGAAGAAACAGATAGCTGCATAGAAGAGAACACTGTAAGTGAAGAGCAAACAAAAGGTTAAGGTCCACTGAATGATCTCATCTGGAGTAAGACATGGATGGAGAAGCAGAGGGCCATGTCACAAGGTTTTAGCAGAAATAAACAAATAAAAAAGGATCGCAAAATGCCTTAGGTGCTTCTCAATTCGAATTGTTTTGCATCCTAGTTTCCTTTCCTCGCGTCTTATCTCCACCCCTTCAGGATGCGAGAGAAGGATGCAAGGAAAAGACGCAAGGATGGAGAAATTCAATCAAGTGAAATTATATATCCTTACTCCCTTTAGCGTCACTTCAACGCATCATCAGCTGCGCTAAAGGGATCTGACCTTATGTTGTTAAAGTTTGTTATTTAAGACATTCATAATAAATAATAAAGCAAATATATTTCATATATTGAAATATATGACATGTATAGTTTATTTAAACTGCAAATGTAAAATATAAATTAAAATTATTGCAACAGATGTGAAGGGGGAGGAGAATGGATACGGGCGTCATGTTTTTCGATGAAAAACACTTCCGCAAAGGATACACCTGTGTATCCTCGCTCACACTCCTCGGTTCCTCATGGTGCAATTAGAGAATTGAGGTATCCTTCAAGACGGCTGAGCTCGATCGGTTTCTGGGTCATAGGATGGAGGACGGAGGAATGAGGAAACGAGGAGGGATATTGAGAAGCACCCACTGACTTCCATAGTGTGGTAAAAAACAATATGGAAGTCAATGGGGACCATCAACTGTTTGATTACTCACATTCAAAATATCTTCTTTTATGCTCAACAGAAGAAAGAAATGCATATATTTGGAACAACTTGAGCATGAGTAAATAATGCCCGAATTACAATTTTTTGGGGTTAACTATCCCTTTAATTAACACTTTTGGTACTATTTTGGGTCACCAATTGAGAAAAGTCGAGAACCACTGCTACAGACCAGTTAAGTGTTTAGAGAATGCCATTTTGAAATTTACAGATAAACACAGAGATCGTGTTGCTATGGGGAGAGATCACATTGCACAGTGCTAGACACAAGAAAAAGAGAGAAAATGTTGACAACAAATTAAAGAGCCACATAGTGTTCAGAGTCCCCTGCAGTATTTGCATCTCTGTTACATTATTTTCTTTTGGTCAACATTAAAATGCACTTCTGCAGTCAGGGCCACGTCACAGCGGGTAGTGCACATGCTCACAGCACATGAACTGTGCCCTCACAGGGACACATGATTGAATATAGCCTGTGTCATATTCATCATCTCAAACCTACTGTCCTGGCAATATTTTGATTACTAAATAAAGTCAAAGTCAATATGAAAAGACATTTCGAATGCCATTTACTTCCTTAATGTTATTTCCCATTTTAAAAAAATATTTAATGAATCAATTTTATCCACAGGATTGTGAAATGTGGCTGTTACATATTATAATAGAGCCAAAAGGTGGCTGAAAAATAAGAGGGATTAGTGATGTCAACCGAAAAAGACATTAATTTCAGAGGCAGAGTACATTACATTTTGCTGAATATTTACAAAAAAAATAAAAAGTTTGGAATAACAAAAAAAAGACAGAAATGTGCATTAAGAAAGTAAACATGTATACATTTCATTCCACATGGTGAATATAAAATTATAGTTTCAGTTGACTGTGCCAAGCATCATTTAGAACAGTACCTTGAAACTCATTTATTAGAATAAATTCATTAGTTCATTTATTAGAATAGTTCACCTGAAAATGAAAATCAGCGAAATGTACTCACCCTCGGGTCATCCAAGATATAGATGAGTTTGTTTGTTTGTTCACCTGAAGAAATTTGGAGAAATTCTCCATTACATCACTAGCTCACCAATAGATCCTCTGCAGTGAATGCGTGCCATCAGAATGAGTCCAAACAGCCGATAAAAACATCACAATAATCCACAAGTAATCCACACAACTACAGTCTATTAATTAACATCTTCTGAAATGAAACACTTCACCTTTGTAATAAACAAATCCAACATTAAGACATTTTTAACTTCAAACCGTTACTATGAGAGGACAAGAAGGAATGGGCTTTTCACTGGATGAAGCGTTATTACAGATAATGGACTTGTATTTTGGTTAAAGCAACAATTTAAAGTTAAAACACCTCAATGGATTTGTTTCTTATAAACACAAAGCTTTTCACTTCACAAGACATTAATTGATGGACTGGAATTGTGACTATTACTTGTGGATCATTGTGATGTTTTTAGTTTTGACTCTCCTTCTGACGGCACCCATTCACTGCAAAGGATCCACTGAAGTGATGTAATGCTACATTTCTCCAAATTTGATCCAATGAAGAAAAAACTGAAACTAATCTTGGATGGCCTGATGGTGAGTACATTTTAATTTTGGGATGAACTATTCCTTTAAGAACATGTTGTTAATACCCCATGTCTTATCAGCTACAAAAAAAAATCACCATCTCTGAGAGAGAATTTCTCCTTAATCACAGATTCACCCCCTTTTTCTCAACAGATTTTCATTTTGTGCCTTTGTAGGAGAAGAATGGGAAGGGTGCTCAGCTATATTTCACTCGGTAATCATGGGGCCTTTTGAGGCAGACTGCGTCACCGTATCCACGGTAACCTTCCTCCATCAGATCTGTCTCTGACATGTTTTAATGAGGTCATCGGGTCCGCCTCAGCATGCAAAACATCACTTTGAATGCACTTTGCCGTTGCACTAAGAACATCACATCTCCAGACGCAACTACGACTCCATAAATTATCGCTCTGTATGCTCGCCCAATTACGGCTGCGGCGGTCAGGGAGTCTGATAGTCTATTATTGGAGAGGAAGGATGGACTCACTGTTTGCAAGCTGCATTTGATGAAAACAGAAATTAGTTGATACGTTTGCCCCATTAGACCTTTTTTAGGGTCTGGGCTATGAGTGACTAACATTGGATATAAAGTGCTCTTTTAAACCCAGCCTAGCAAAACATGAGCTCTGTGGATGATCTAGGGAAATACAGGAATATATGAAATTATATATATTGACATCATCAGAAGGGTACAACTGAGCTGAAGGTCCCCCTTAAGGAAGAGTCTCCGGTCCCAAATATAGAAATACATATATCACCTACCAGTCAAATGTTTGGGGTCAAACTTTGGGGTGTTTTTTTTTTAATAAATTGATACTTTTGTGCATTAAATTTAACTCACTAAACAAATAAATAAATAATACATTACACCATTGTGGTTGCCACTCTAAATTAAGGAGTACAAGCATTTTCAACTGTGAAAAAAAATAAGAAATGTTTCTTGAGTACTAAAGGATAATGTGACACTGAAGACTGGATTAATGGCTGCTTAAAATGTCCATGTTGGAAGCAAAAAAAGAAACCATTCAAAATGTCCAGGTGCAGCGTTCGCTTCAAAGGTCTCAGATGTTCTGGAAGCACATGATCATCTGTCCTGTTAATCTAACACAATATCCATAGAGTAGAGTAGAGAAGCCTCCAGTGTAATTGCAATCACCAATCACTCATCACATCTCCAGACGCAACTACGACTCCATAAATTATCGCTCTGTATGCTCGCCCAATTACGGCTGCAGCGGTCAGGGAGTCTGATAGTCTATTATTGGAGAGGAAGGATGGACTCACTGTTTGCAAGCTGCATTTGATGAAAACAGAAATTAGTTGATACGTTTGCCCCATTAGACCTTTTTTAGGGTCTGGGCTATGAGTGACTAACATTGGATATAAAGTGCTCTTTTAAACCCAGCCTAGCAAAACATGAGCACTGTGGATGATCTAGGGAAATACAGGAATATATGAAATTATATATATTGACATCATCAGAAGGGTACAACTGAGCTGAAGGTCCCCCTTAAGGAAGAGTCTCTGGTCCCAAATATAGAAATACATATATCACCTACCAGTCAAATGTTTGGGGTCAAACTTTGGGGTGTTTTTTTTTTTATAAATTGATACTTTTGTGCATTAAATTTAACTCACTAAACAAATAAATAAATAATACATTACACCATTGTGGTTGCCACTCTAAATTAAGGAGTACAAGCATTTTCAACTGTGAAAAAAAATAAGAAATGTTTCTTGAGTACTAAAGGATAATGTGACACTGAAGACTGGATTAATGGCTGCTTAAAATGTCCATGTTGGAAGCAAAAAAAGAAACCATTCAAAATGTCCAGGTGCAGCGTTCGCTTCAAAGGTCTCAGATGTTCTGGAAGCACATGATCATCTGTCCTGTTAATCTAACACAATATCCATAGAGTAGAGTAGAGAAGCCTCCAGTGTAATTGCAATCACCAATCACTCGCCTTCACAATCGTTTGTAAAATACTGACATTCAACAAGGGGATAATTAAAGTCAAGATGCTGAATTATAAGACCTTTGACACAGGAACATACCTGGCATTATTTAGTAAAGCACCCTGTGGTTTCTGTCAGCAAAACGCTCCTTTTTGCAGGTTAGGCAATGTGCTGACAGCAGGAGACCTGTTGTCAGGGGAGGGTCTAGACAGCTTCCGGTGCATATCCACCAGGAGGCCTGTAATTGGAGCTGATTACATTGAATACATTATACCCATAACAAATGACCTTCGGTACTGGCTTTATGAATCTAACTGATTGAGTGCAATCTCTCTCTGCACTGCTCCCTTTACTTTGTACAGTGTGCTTTAGACCACAATTCCCAAGAATAGTTTTCCTAAAAATAAACATTTGGTCATTATTTACTTACCTTCATGACATGACAAACCCAAACAGTGTGATCCTTTCTGTGGAACACAAACAGGTACATTTTTAAGAAACTCTACACAACAAAATCAAAACAAACCTCATAAAAGAATCATAAAAGTAGGCAACATGACTCTGAACTTTGCTGAAGCATACAATAGCTTTATGTGAGAAACAAAAAAGAAAGTTATCTGAAAAACTTTACCTCCACTGAAGCTTTATAATCTCACATTCGCATTAAAAGTCAAAAATGCCCTTCCATACTAACCAAATGCAAAGCACATGTTTGAATATGCAGAACTGTCTTAACCAAATATAATGCTGAGAAGTTGTGAGTAGTCTATTAATGGAGCCCTAATGGCTAAACCATTATAACGATATTGAAGTCCTCACTGTGAAATGCATTGCCAAGGCAAAAAGGGCTTTAGGAAATACGCTGCTCTTCCATTAGCTAATTGAATCTGAATGGTTTTTGATCAGACCCAAAAAGTCTCTGTTTAGCACTCTGACGACAGCAAACAAGAAAAGAGTCTAAACTCTCCTGAGCCTCAGATATACACATGAAAGTTGAATTTGAAAACACCCTAATGGATGATATGCCTTTGTGTTTTTTTAATGTTTGTTGTTCTGTGAATACAGTCATTTCTAATTTTCTAGGGTTTGGAAGCAAAGCTAATGGATCAGACAGGAATAGTTGAAGAGCTAATGGATCAGTCAGAGTCATAGTGGTTTGAAATGGCTGATGTTAGTATTGTGTGGTGGGACAGCAACCGAAAAACTGGCAAAATTACAGTACATGATTATCCTTTTGTTCCTTTTCTCGTTTCTGAACCTTCTGTTACTCTAAGGCTAGAAAAGACACACATTCAAAGGTAAAGTTGCTCTACTAATTTTATTCTATTCAGACTTTTACAACTGCTTGCGTTCTCTCTGCCTTATTTTTCATTTTGCAATCTTCAACATTGATTTGCCGCCAAAATGGGCCACTGCAGTACATGACAGGGAATTGAAGTGAAATGTCAGTCGCAGTCCTTTAGTCTGTCACCCCTCTCCCATCCTTAATTGGTGAGTGTGACGACCTTTGAGGCTGGGCAAGATCTCAGGATAAACAGTATGTGTGACGTACCCTACTAAAATCAAGTTGTTTCGAGTTGGTGAGTGGAATGCAGTGATTATGGAGAAAGTACGACCATTCATATACAATTTGTCATGTATTTAGAATCAGGCCAAATATAAAGTTAATTACAGGTGAAGTAAGCAATAGTGATGGGAGAAATTAACCTTTTTGAAACTTTGAATCAGTTGAATCAGCAAAAAAGATTCACTATTTCAAAGCTTCGAAACACCAGACACTGGTGACGCCTGCAAGTCAAAACTGTGTAAATGCAACAAAAAACTCAAACATGCATAAAAAACACCTTTTGCAATTAACAAATTATCAAATACTATTAAATAAAACCAAATTAATGGTTTGTATAGTATGTATTATTTTATTAATTTGCAGTGCTTGTTTTGTTTGTTTAATAGAGAGCTTAACAGGCGAATAAGAGACTATTAACTACAACTCTTCCTTTTTAATATACAAATGTGTCATTCGGAATGTCTACAAATGATTAAAACTGATCTGAGATCAGGTAAAAACTATAGACAAAATTATTTGCAGAGGTTTCGAAGCTTCAAGAACGACATAAGATTTCATTTCAATTAAAGTTAAAGCGGTCCTTCAAAAGCCCCCATTTACATTATGCACTAC
Organism: Sinocyclocheilus grahami; assembly: GCF_001515645.1. Lineage (NCBI taxonomy): Eukaryota > Metazoa > Chordata > Actinopteri > Cypriniformes > Cyprinidae > Sinocyclocheilus > Sinocyclocheilus grahami. The sequence goes on from NW_015507096.1 coordinate 31,194, forward strand.
AAGAGGAATTGCAAAAATAAAGCATATTTAAAAAAACAACAACTTTTTAAATGCCCCTTACACTCACCACACCTTAGAGATTGTTCTTAACCTTTTATTATTATTTATTAATTTGACATTAATATTTCACTATTTTAATTTGACAGTAAAGAGCTAGCATGTGTAGCTTACCTGTCGAGAAGAAACTCTGCAAATTCCGTGTCTCAATTGAAACTCAAATAATCAATCCAATATCTCCATGTTGTAGAAGCACATCGCAACGTTTACCCCGTTGTCTGTCTCTCTAATTCGGATTACAACCATGAGGCTTGCACTTCCATAATCGAATCTGACTGTCATTTTCCATGCACGTCAGAAATCGTCCCACACCAGGGCAAGTTCAAGCTCAAACCGGTGCACAACGTTTTGCTACGGTTTCCGGTTTGAACGACATGTTTCCTGGAAACGGTGTGCAACGGGGTTTGAGATACGTTTTCTCTTGTTTGGTGGGTGTGTCAAAAATGTCAGCCCAATCAGCAGCAACATGTATATAAACCACATGGTATTAAAGAGACAGCTGGCACAATGTAATTAACATCAAAATAAATTCACAAGAGCAAGTATATTGGTTGCACGTTTATTTACATTAAAGGCAAAATAACTGAAATAATAAGAGCACAATTATAGATCTGGAACTTCTTTAAGTCTGTCTAAATATCATTTAGTAATTGCAATGTCTTGGTCCATATCCTTTCCTTAGGAAGGTGTGCAAGACACTGATTAATGTAACATAAAAAATACTATACATATTTATATATTTTGCTATTGTATTGTGGAGTGACACTTTCATAAACTTTTCTATATTCCTCTGATGGTAAATATTACAATAACATAGCACAACAACAGTGATCAGCAATAATGATAAGCCTAATGCTCACAATAAAAATAATACGGTCATATAGATCATAACACAGTCTCAGAGGTAAGAAGTGGATTATCCTTCACCTGAAATGTTTGCCTTTTCATCCTGAAATGCGAGGCAAATGTTGGATCACAATATTAGGAACCACAGTTTCCACAAATCCCTTCACTCGATTGGGATGTTCTCTTTTATTCTGGAAGGCAAGGGCAGTGACTGTAACATCGAGCATATTTTGCAGTATTAAACACGTATTTATACCGATTTCATCAGGCTCCGAAAATTCTTCAAAAAGAGCACAAAGAATGGCCTTCTCAGCTGCCATAGTTGCAACTCTTGCATCATCCGAGCAGGGTGTTTAATGCACCACCGTTTCCATTTAAAAAACGTTTTGCACCATTTTGTTGGGGCAGCCCAGCTAAACACCCTCTGGCGTGGCCTGCTTCAGTAGCCACACCCCAGACTCTCGCTATTGGTTGAGCTAGAAAGACTGATGGATCTGATTGAACCGCTCTAATGATTTGATGGAATCTGTGTGGTTCAATGATTAATTATAGCAGTTAATGAACAATGAACTGTGTTAAGAGAATGTTTTTGTTTTTTTTATATTAAAAATAAACTTACAAACGTCATCTTTAAAGGGGTCATGAACTGCCTTACTTTGTACTGTTCTCTGAGGTCCACTTATAATGTTATCCAGATTTTGACATCAAAAAACATAATTTTTTAGAATTAAGCAATTTTTTTAGTTTTGACCCCCATTATCTGAATGCTCTGTTTGAATAGGTGGAGGATTGTATACTGGGAAGTAAATGCCGACTGCTATGGTTTGGTTTCTGCATAGACCTGCGTTTGCCTCTCGTTATTTACACATGGAGAAGGGTGTTCCTGCTGACCACATGCACGAATCGGTGGGCGGGGCTAAACATGCAGCGATGTCGAAGCAGGCATTGATCTTCTTCAGCAGAGGCAGGGTTTAGTCACACTATTACATAAAGTGATATAGTCTTAAAGTGGCACATTCCACAACTTGTCGTTTTTGCATACTAGCTTCAATATAAGGCCCTGTCCACACAAACGCGGTTATTTTTAAAACCACAGCTTTTTCTACACGGTTAGGCCGTTCGTCCACACGCAAACACAGCACCAGTTCACTGAAACCGAACATTTTTGAAAACGCCTGCCAGGGTGAAGATTTTCAAAAACTCCAGTTGCAGTGTTATCGTGTAGACAGCGAAATCTGAGTTTTTGGCTTGTGACGTCAGTGCTTGTGCTGTTATCTCCGCCTACTGGAGACTTTTTCAGGCTTCTGATTAGCCAACATGGCTTTACGGTTGAGATTATATCGCCACCTGTTGGTTTGGCATGCTCTTGACAGTGCTTCATAGCAGATTTTTTTTTTAAACGGTAGAAAAAAAAAAACCTGTGTATGTGTGGACATGGTCTAAGACGTTTTTAGACTAACGAGAGAGTTTTGAGTTCTGAAACTTACAAGATGTTTTTATAGTATAATGACCTCTTACACCATGTCTACACTGGATGCGACAGTTGCTGCATCGCATCATGTCAAGCCGCAACAGCTAAAGTCTGTCTACACTGGACGCGACAAAGCGACCTTTGCAAATCACTTGAATTTTGTGTCAGTACGTCATAAATAGAATGAGGCAACAGTTTACTGTTGGGGATTTGTCGTGTCGCGTCGCACCACATCCAGTGTAGACAGCATCACTGATCATAATGGGTTCTATAGTATTTTGCCCCGTCAGCCACGCCGCGCCGCTCGCGTCCGGTGTAGACACTGTGCTATATGTCAAAAGATCAAGGGAATTTTGATTTCTCAGTTCATGATCCCTTTAAGGTAAAGGTAAGTGTTGTGACACACATACTGTACTTAAATGAATAGTTTAGGCAAAAGTGAAAATTCTGCCATCATTTATTCACCCCCACATTGATTCAACCCTGTATGATTTTCATATCTCAAGGTTTTGATTATACTGTATAGTAAAACGTCAATGGGGTCTAGTGTTGCTTTGAGCCCCACTGACTTTGTATGGACAAAGACAATTGAAATATTCTTACAGTGAAATAAGATTCACTATCCATATAATGAAAGTCAATGGGGCCAAAAGCCACACTGGACCCCACTGACTTTAATTTTATGGACAAATGCATTTGAAATATTCTTCAAAATATCTTGTGTTCGGTTGAAGAAAAAAGAATGCATACAGGTTTGGAACAACATGAGGGTAAATGATGACAAATGTTTATTTTTAGGTTAGCTATCCTTTTATAAGACACTTAATATTGAGTAATATTATTGTTTTGACGACACTGACACAAAACTTGAACTGACTTGAGCTGAATAATGACACTATACTGTCTTCTGTGTGTCACTGAATTGAACTTCATAATTGATCAACTTTACACACTTATTGAACTGAACTGAATCAACATTGAATTTACTTGCTGAACAACAACACTATCTTGATAGAGCTGCACAATTTTTATTTGCCTCATATTTGATGAAGTTTGCATCATTCATTTGGTTCCGGTCCTGTTAATACTGTGAAGCTGCTTTTAAACAATCTCTATTGCAAAGCTCTATATAAATAAAGGTGACTTGAATTGAAGTACTGCCCTATCAAATCATTATCATTTTTCACAAAAATCAGGTTAAATGGAGACACGCAAATGTCTTCAAAGTCTCTCCAGCTAAATGTCTATGTCTGCATGAATCCGCTCTTTAACAAACTGTGAACTCATACAGCCTCTGCACTGACAGTGTAATTGTGAAAACCTGGTTTCTTTTATCTCAGCATTGAAGCTTGAAGACATTAGATTCTCACACTTAGTTTCACAAACATCAGTTGTTTTAAAATCACATTATATATCAACAGCTCCTTGCAGACTGTTTAATAAGAGCTCATGCACTAGTGTTATGATTTCTGTAATGAGAGTGACGACCCTAATCTGACCCTGTCTGTGAACCCTTCATAAGGCAGTAAAGGCTGAGGCCAATTAGGATGGGATCGTTTACAGTAGATGACACCCTTTGAACGAGAAAGTGAGAAAACATGCCCCAATTACCGGCCGGTGATGTCATCCCTCGCAGTCAGACACACTTGATTCGTACATGATGTGACGGATGAACTGAGAGCCCCAGTGCTTCTGAGAAACATGCAGAGCAAGTTCATAACAGGGAGGAGGCATAAGCTTCATGACACAACACTCATTCACTGCCTTTGACCAATGATTTCCACATTGCATTTCATATATAGATAAGTATTTCCCTTTATTCATTAGCCATCAGTGTAGCCGACTTGTATTTTCTCCAAAGAGGGATTTAGCAAAGGAAGAGAGAGTGAAGGTTAAGCCAAAGGCACACTAGACTCCGTCACCCTCTGAGGTATGCTTATTCGATTAGAGTCACACTGGGATGAAGACTTTAAGAGATAGTTTCTCATGTTTGGCTTTGCCCATACATACTCTCCTGAAACAGGCCTAATGTATCTTCAGGGGCAGATAACCTAGCTGAAATTTCACATTTAAAGCAAAGCGTGCGTCCTTGCTTTTAGATACTTTTCTATTGATTTGTTCTGTTATGTGAACAGCATGTATCTAAGATGGGCTGCCATCTGCGGGTTTAGAAGATGTTTGTATTCAAGGGTGAAACCCACAGAACCCAACCTCACCACGTTCACCTGTTGATCTACAAGGGGATGTTACATAACCCACTGGTATTGTTTTGTCAATTTCTATGGATTTACCAATAGCTAATTCTGCCATGTTATTGTTTGTTTTGTTTAGACCCATTTTATGGGCCTTGGAAATTATTTAAGAAAATTAGTTGATTGAGCAGGCCCACGGGGGCGCTTTTGCAACAGACTGAATTTAACTGCATAACTTGGGTGTTTAGTGGTTTCAGTGTCGGAGGAAAACACAAACTGAGTGTGATTATTCAATAACAGCTGCCAGTGTCACCATTTGGGGATGAACTTCTAATTTTGCAATTTCTGCAGAACCTTCATTGCTGTGTTACCATGAGAACAATAATAATGCAGAAGCTGTAATTTTTTTGGTCCTGGAGACCATTAATGTTATGAAACAGTAAAAAAAAACACACACACACAAGCAAACTGAAGTAGCGTGTATTATGCAGTTCTGTGTTCGAAATCCATTTGTATAATTTGTACTTTAGTTCGGAGCACATACACTTAACAGGTCATTCCATAAAATGTGTGCCTCTTCTATTATGAAAAGTAATTTTTTAGAGTTTCAAATGTTCTATCAGACAAAGAATGTCTTGAAAGAAATTGCATGATAATAAATTGCACTGTGCCATTTTTGGCCAAATTTAATATAAGTTGGGATATAGTTATGCCTTTTAAAAAATAACAAGGTTAACAGTTTTGCAGTTCATTTAGCTATCGCTAGATAATGAAACTACAAGGTGTTTATTAGAAAGACAATTTAATGCTGATATTTCTACAAATATGCAGTTTTCAATTATCTGTCATTTGCTGTCCTGGTAACATAGTGGATATTTTAAGATCGCCCCCTACTGACAAAATTAAAATATAAGGTAAAGTGATCAAAAAAAAAGAGAAGACACTTTCTTGTCCTTGAAGAGTTTATACGCTGAAAATATGTACAATTTTACATCAATTTGATTTGTGGGGGCTATGACACATAACCTGGCCTGGGAACACAATTTCAAGTCTATATAGATAGATGGATAGATAGATAGATATATAGATAGATAGATAGATAGATAGATAGATAGATAGATAGATAGATAGATAGATAGATAGATAGATAGACAGACAGACAGACTGACAGACAGACAGACAGACAGACAGACAGACAGACAGGTAGAAAAAAAAAAAGAGAAGACACTTTCTTGTCCTTGAAGAGTTTATACGCTGAAAATATGTACAATTTTACATCAATTTGATTTGTGGGGGCTATGACACATAACCTGGCCTGGGAACACAATTTCAAGTCTATATAGATAGATAGATAGATAGATAGATAGATAGATAGATAGATAGATAGATAGATAGATAGATAGATAGATAGATAACAAATTTTTCGTGCTAGTGGGAAAAGAACACAAACACTCAAAAATAAATAAATATCCTGCATTTATGTATAAAGAAAATAGGTATATGATAACACAGTTAAAGTTAGTATCAGCTTTTCATTGTTTACACATGTTCACAAAGGACGCAGAAGGCACTAATAGTAATGCCTGCTTTGTACACCCTCAGCTCACTATCAAATACAGTAATGCAGTGGCCCCTATAGGTTACCTTCTGCACAACAATTTAGCATATTTCTACGGTCTCAGTTTACAATTGTCATTAAAGTGTTGCTGAGATCCGCTGTTAGTGACTGGTCTCGATTCAATGACTTCTTTCTATTTACGAATGAAAACGCTGAGAAGAGTAGTAAAAGATGGTCCAGAGGGACTGTCCTGTTGCACGTTTTGCAAAATCGTTCATGATTAGAGAAGCAACGAGACGATTGGAGCTTGATTCAGTGCAGAATCAAGTGCTGTCCGTGGTGCTGAACCCCGGATCCGGCGCTGTCCGCTCAACGGTGCTGAAATCACTGAGGCGACCTATTGAATGAAACGCTCCTCTGTTCTCACTCCTCTCCGCACTCAACTTAGTAGCGCTGTCTCAGATGATGCTTTGCTCTCTGCTCTGGCGGCGCGAGCATCTCCAATGTAGATAAACTTATTTTCGCACTGGGGAAACGTAATGATATCGAATCTATTCTCGTTAATTTATATTAACATGACATCAAATGGTTTTCTCAGCGGAGGTGCCGAAGACCAAATGGCGTTATACTGATCCACCTGCAGTATTTGGGAGTTGATTTAAATGCCGCGGATAACTAGATGATCACGAGAAGGAAGTACATTTGTACAGATGTTTTGGATCTTTTTTCCTTCCTTTTCCATATTCTGAGAGGTCACTTAATGATCGGGGAAGGATAACTGCGTTTCTGGATATGTCATTTCAGAAGTGGGCATGATCAGCTTTCATTTGTAAATATTATAGACATTCGGATTATCTGTTCAGTTGGAGTAAGCACATTTTTGCACCAACTCGAATTGGAATGGTTTTTCTGGTCTTACCATCTCGAAGGTGCACTTGCTCGCTTGATTACGATTCCAACAAAGTGGAACCAGACATTTCAACGCGGTAAGTCTAGCACAGCCGCTTATTTAAAAATGTATTCGTGCTCATTGCAATACTTCAATACAATAATAATTATGATCATGATAATATTAATTACTTAAAATGCATTTCTCTGTACATTCAAGGCAGGCAGTCTCTACACAGATGCATTCAGCAAGCCAGAGGCAGTCATTTTATTATAGACTAAACGTATTGTCAATACTAGACTATCTTTCAGTGTATAAGAAACTCTTTCTTTGAAGTGCTTTCTTTTGGCAGCTACACTGCTTTTTATTTTTTTTTCTAAGTGCAGAATCGTGCCATTTTATGGTTAATTTCTTGTGCTTTCACGAGTGAAGAGGCATTTGGACCGAAGCCCATTACGCACTTGTTAATGACACAGAAACCGTGTCGTTTCTTCAGGGCTCCTGGAGTAGATGAAATTGAGGGCGTAGAAATGTACAGACACGGTCAATGCACACCTATCTGCAGTGCTATGAGGGATTAGAAGGTGGAGACCTGTTGTCTTTGGTAAATAGATATCCTGGCTAACTTTGTTGAGCACTGTTTATGGTGCCTGTGATTATCTGGGGTTTTGTTTGTGTTGATTTACCGACTTTGTTCTTCGGGGATTGTTTTCCCATACACACGCCTTTCTTTTGAAGCAATATCCTCACCACCTCCTGATCCAGAGCTTAATAATACCAGAGCCAACACATACTGTAGGAGGAAAACACACCTCGTTTATATGAACTGACTCTTCATCAGTCTGCGTATCTTCGGTGCATTCTGTTTGGGAACAAATGGCAGATCTTTAACAGAGATTAATCAGTATGGGAGACAGGGGAGTGCTGTAACATTGGGTGAGTTTTAACACCATCAGCTTAACCAATTAGAAATGAGCTACACGAATGAAATCACTAACATACATGATCACCATCCTCATGAGAAGACAATAGCAAGGAAAAAATAGTTAGAAAGCAAAATATCTTGTCTGGTTTACAAATTGTTGTAACCCTGAACCAGCTCATTTAGATTATTTAATTTAATATACAACATGTCTATTTTGCTTTCTACATGTTTATATCGCGACTGACCACATGTTTGACCATATATATACACACACATACATACATACATGCATGCATACTGATCTTTAAGAAATGTTCATATTTTATATTTGTAAATAAAAGTATTTTGTATAAAAAGTATTTATATCTGTAAAGCTAAATTTCTTTCTAGCATTCAAATATTGTTATGTTAAAGTAATTAATATGCTTAACATTTGCGATATAAATGCGTATGACTAAAAGTAAATTTGACTACCACAACAAATTCATACAGAACTTTTAAAACTCACACCAGTAGCGTGAGTATGACACTTGTTTATACAGTTCACTGTAGGTTTGTCATATATTTCTAAACTACTCTAACAAACAAATATAGAATAAACACATTTTTACAACACTCCCCATTCATCCCTATACATGGTTACTTCTCTCAGCAAAGTGTACTTTGATCATTAAAATATAGTGTGAGGATCTTTTTATTAGTTAAGATAAAGAAAATGCATGTCCAGTTATTAAGCTACGGGTTGTTTGCATTTCTTTCAGTGTCATATTTGCAGCATGGAGACTTACAACTTAAAGGACCTGAGACACTCTCCTTGAATGCGTCAGATTGCCGCGGCGAAGGATGGGCCCTTTTTTCCCGGCGATTTGCGTCGTGCTGCTCGCCCTGAACGCCGCTGTCTCGCTGGCCTCTGTCGGCCCTGGGGACTACCCCACCGTGGATGAGGCCGAGAGAACTGCCAACAATGACAACATTTTCGATGACTACCGAGGGAAAGGTTGCGTGGATGACAGTGGCTTTGTGTACACGCTCGGGGAACGCTTCTTCCCGGGCCACTCGAACTGCCCGTGCGTGTGCACGGAGGACGGACCTGTCTGTGACCAACCCGAGTGCCCTAAAATACACCCCAAGTGTACCAAGGTGGAACACAACGGGTGTTGCCCCAAATGCAAGGAGGTCAAAAACTTTTGTGAATACAGAGGGAAGACTTATAAAATCCTGGAGGAGTTCAAGGTAGGATCACTCTGCCTCCCAATTACCAGAATAATTACGTCTATGCAAGAATATGAGGCTGTTTTAAGAATTTAGCATTGCATTGTGTATCCCACATGCCTGTGGTTAATTATTAGGTGTGTCTTGCACTCCAACTGAAACTTGAACCATATACAGTGGAGAATCATAGGGATATAAAACGTCTAAAGGGAATAAGCCTTCAATTATTCTCAAATTGTGGATGGATTGTACTTTACACTGTTTGAATTTAATAATCAAGCCAGCAAGTTAAACAAATCGGCCTCAAGACAGCATACATGACAACATCTTTCAAATTCTCGCATCATATGTCAAAATCATGAGTGAGATAGATAGCTTTCAAGACGACATATACACTATTGCACCAATATATTCACAAATATATGCAAGAAAATGAGGCTGTTTTATTTGTTTATGTGGGTGGGTCCCTGCATGAGTGGAGTATGGGATATTGTGGGATAGTTTTGTGCTTGTTTTACTTTTAGAGGCTCATCATGATAAGCCCTATCCATCACTATCAACTGTAATTTGATTAGAGCTGTCCTACAGAAACAATCTACTTGACAAAGCAATCCATTTAAAACTAGTGTGCTTTTTCTCATGATTTTAGATTCAAGTTATTTATATTGATCGGAGGAAGAAAGCAAACCCATCAATCATACAACAAAGCACTGAAGCATTCTTAAAAAGACCCATCAGCCATAGATACATGAATATTGTACTGCATGATGAACCATTCGGCCAACTTGAGATTCATAAGACATTGGACTGACAAATAAATTAGTTATTTGGTATTTCATGACTGTTTTTTCAGACCTAACATGTTGTGAACTCTTTGGTGTTATGCCTCATATCAGAAGAGCACATATTTAACATTAAGTAGTCCATTAAGCAGTTGCAAATACTAGATATTTATCTCATAATATGTAATGTACTGTATATAAAACATAACTAACATCACCAGGACCCTTGTTTACTTTGTTCCATTTCCACTGGTAAATTAAATTAACGCATTTAGCAGACGCTTTTATCCAAAGTGACTTACAGTGCATTCAGGCTATACATTTTTTATCAGTATGTGTGTCCCCTGGGAATTGAACCCACGAGCATTGCGCTGCTAACGCAATGCTCTATCACTAAGCCACAGGAACATTGTAGGGTTGGTAGGGTTGCAAAAGACTCTCAGAACTATTCATTCTCTAAACACACGTAATGAGTTTAAGGTACAATGTCAGAGAATTGATTCTGCAACAGCAGGAAAGCGATTGATGAGATAACAACAGTAAAAATGTTTTACTTTCACCCACAAAGCTCATTTCCAGGATTAACGTGGGCTGTTTCAGCAAGTGCAAACTCTAATATAAGTTTTAGGTATCAACAAAGGGCAAAGCAATAAATCATCAAACACAAAATTAGTCTTTGGACTCCACCTCACAAGTGTGGAGTGGGGAGGATTGTTTCCTGCACTTGTTAGCACCATTTACGGATTTCATCTCTCTTGAGAACTCGAATTCTGTACCCTTCGGCATTTTCAGATTTTGTCACAGTAATTTAAATCTTAATATAAATATTCATGTTTAAAATCATATTAATGTAATACATTGTGACATTAATATTTTATTAATATATATCTTTTTTTAATTAATAACTGAATAATTTTTTGTATTAAAAATGCAATATTTTGTCGTAAAGATTGATGATTGATTTTCAAAAAGATTACTTAGGAAGACCATAGGAAATGTTCTTTGATGTTTCTGATATGTTATACTTCACTGGCCACATTGGTAATTATGTATTTAATCTTAACTGTAATGCTTTGGATCTTTTTCACGGCTTTGCACGGCATGTATCTTGAATCTTCTCTCTCCAGAGAACAAGATATCATTAACATTCATCTCATCCTTACATCTGATTCATTGAGTGTAATCTTGAGATCATGTAAATTCAGGCCTTTTTAGGCAACCTGTCTCCCGACATTAAATGTATTGCAAAGATTATTATCTTAAATTATATTACCAGAAGATCAAAACCAGAACAATGTTTAATATCAGGATTATAGTGGGGTGGAAAGTCTATGTAATTCACTCTCATCACTCTCTGGGTGATGAATTTCCTATCCGACAACATCTGCTATATTATCACTCACCAGTTCTGTTGTATCAACATGGGGCTGGCCAGCTTCAGAGCTGCTTTTTGACAAAATCAGCATTTTATCGCAGTACACAGTGTTTTCTTTGAGGTGTCAAGCTATATTCAGCTCCACATTCATTGGCCATGTCTCTCAGTAAACAAAGACTCAGTATTTAAGCTGGCACTTCACTTAGACCAACATCTAAGGAAACTTTTTGTGACTAACAAGAAGATTAAATTACATAATTGGCATTAGGGAAAGAATGCCAAAGTTAAGCAGTTTCTTTTTAATTAGGGTCTCAGAGACTTTTAAATCAAATCCATCTTTGTTAGGTGCCCGATTAGCCGACTAACGCATGTTTCAGCTAGACATATTTGCCCACGTAAGTCTGTTGATAAAAATATCAGGTCCATCAATACAGCATGTTCTCCCCAACCTTGAGTGGAAGGACAACTTATGATCTTTTATTACCTCTAAAACGGTTTATCTGGCTCTATTGATTACCTCCTGTCAAAATAGACCCTGGTTGAAAAGCCATAAACAAAGCCAAGCAAATCTTAACTAGCAGAAATCCCTTTTTGATCAGTTTTCCGCTCTGAATTTGACGTGCGCATTAAGCTAACGAGGCATCATCGCTCAATAGTGTCCAGTGAGATCTCTTTGAATTAAAAAGCAACTACTGAGGTCCAGCTGCGAATGGGAATCAAAGAGCATCATGGCGCTTGATAGCTGATCCAATTAAGAGAAGCTGACAGGGTAACCTTTGGTGTGGGCTACATTGGCATTTCCTCAGCCGTTCTTTATCGGGGACTGTATTTACTTGGCTAGGCAGGAGTGGGAGAAGCCCCACAGAGATATGAGTCTTACACGTGGAGAAGGCTTTTCACTGTAGAATGAGGCAGACCAATCAGTCAGCAGAGCCTTTTTTTGTTTCTAATTGCTGCAAATGACAGCCGAGTGATGGATTTTGAAGTGAAAGACTTGAAGTGCATTATCAAAGTTATGCATGCTGAACCATGTGTAACCCAGCTTGACCCAGACAGTTATGTGGCTTTTTAAATGTCACGATTTCAAGACTGAGGGTGATTGAAAAAGCTACAGGATTTATACCAACACAACAGAGTTCTAAACCACGGCAATAGCTCTACCAATACATGTCTTGATTTTTACAATGTTCCAATGAAAGTTCAGGAAGAGCATGTTCGTATAATCCTGTCAATCGAAACCTTGAGAGAATAAACTATAATGGCCAATTACTTCACTGCTCTGGTCCTGCACCTTTTCTCTCTGTGCTTTCTGGAGTAACGGTGTATTAGGATGCCAAACCAGCTCTTTTAGATCATATTAAATGGAATTTGTGAAATATTTTAATGATTTAATAAATGTAATTTTTTTGTACAAAAAAATGCAAGCACAGTGGTTAGAAAAAGTATTTGGACATTTATGCATCACTTAAAAGTGTATATCATTGGAATAGATCATTAAAAAAATAAAAATTAAATAAAAAAATACACAAGCAAGCACAAGTGCATACATATACACACATTATGGTTCAAAAATGCAGGGTCAGTAAGATTTTTTTTTTTTAAGAAATGAACACTTTTATTGATCAAGGATGTATTATATACAGTAAATACATTTAGGGCCAGTTGCATAAACATAATCACTATATTAAGACTATATGTTTAAGTACTAGTTTAGCTAGCCAAGAGGTAATCAGTCTTACTTTTTGGATTAAAATGAGATCAATCTACCTTTTTGTCACTGACTTTAAAATGGTATGACCAGTCTTGAAGAAAAAAATATATGAATAACTTAAGACTAGTCTAAGCAGTTTATGCAACCAGCCATTAATGTTACAAAAGATCTATATTTCTAATAAATGCTGTTCTTTAAAAATGTCCTGGAAAAGCATCCTGAAAATTACGGTTTACAAAAAAATATTAAGCAGCACAGCTGTTTTCTACATTGATAATAATAATAAATGTTTCTTGAGAACCAAATCAGCATATTAGAATGATTTCTGAAGGATCATAATGACTGAAGTAATGGCTGCTGAAAATCCAGCTTTGACCTCATAGGAATACATTTCACAATATTACTGTTTTTACTGTATTTTTTATCAATTCAATGCAGCCCTTTTAGTTTTAATAACTTTTTCTTATTTGTAAGTCGCTTTGGATAAAAGCGTCTGCTAAATGACTAAAAGTAAAAAGTAAAATAAAGACTACTAAAACAAAGGTCTGTCTCCAGAATCACAACAAGATTCCTGACTTGATTTTTAGTTGTCAAACCCCTAGAGTCAAGGTATGCATTCACCTTGAGAACTTCATCTTTGTGAAGCACCTGACATGGTAATTGAGGCCCAAATTAATCTCTGCCATGTTTAAATGCATCTTTTATCATACAAGCGTGTTTTTCACTACGTGACGTTAGTGACAAAGGTTCTGTGTGCGGTTCTCTTGTTGATCACCACCATCCTGGAGGTCAGGATTTATCTGCACTGAGTTTACAGTTCTTCATAAGAAACACAGCAACATTGCATAAACAAATAAGTAAGGTTGGGCGATATAATGGTAGACACCATAACAAAAAGTAGACATGTAGTTTAGATTTTTCATTTGTTTTTACGCATTCTAGCGTAATAATCAGTGAAAAGAACTCAATTTGGTACAGTGTGCGCAGTCTGTAAAAAGTAGCATCTCATAACCTTGCTTTTTTCCCCCAATTTTTTTTTTGTCCAGAAAAGAACAGGACAGGGCAAAAACACAAAAGAAGAAGAAAGAAGATCCCTCAGTCATTAAAGAACAAGAAGTGTAAGTTTGAATTCTATATTTCTGATTGTGTGTGTTACTTTGCATCTATTGATGCATGCTGATTATTTAGCAGAAATTGCAATATGCTTATTTGAATAGCATGATATATCAACATTGACTCACAGTATACAGTTTGATTATATCTATTCTAATATTTTCTCCAAAAATAGAATAGCTTTTAGTGAAAAGTTTGGATATGGGACTTTAAAAAGTTAATCAATGATTCCCAGAGGCACATAAACCTTAATCAGAACTTCATATTAACAAAAATAATGCAACCATACAGAACTTCAAAGCTCTAAGTAGTGAAGTGAAGTGACGTGACATGTGGCCAAGTATGGTTACCCATACTAGGAATTAGTGCTCTGCATTTAACCCATCCTTAAAAAAGCATTTTCAGTGACAATGTTTGGATTTGAAATCAAAATAATGGATAAATGTTGTGTTTGTGGTAATCAGCCACGGATCAGTAGCGGACTCCTGTGTGAAAGCTGCTTCCCCTCTCACAAGAGTCACCTAAGGGGGGAATTCCCCCCATTTTCAAAAATGAAATTCAGGCCCCGAATAAATGTCTAAAAATCCTGATTGGAATATCACTATAAATAGTTATAAATTATAAAAAGAAGGCTTTAAAAAGATCGGTATCTGTATCGGCAGATACTGCTTTCTGTGATCGGCAATCGGTGATCGGCCTCAAAAATCCTGATCAGAGCACCCCTAGCCAAAAGTACCCGTACTTCAGTACCAAGTCGATACTTAAATTTAAAAATGTAACCATACCAGTCTTTATGCAAAATGTGTATAAGAATATCTGTATCAGAATAGTGGATCGATCCAGTACCCGCTAATAGGCAGCAGCTTTTAGTCTTTACTGTATTTGTGTGAGCACTCTGTGAAGAGCATCAAAAATTTCAGTTTGAGTCACAGCGAACAAAGCACGCCAAATGAGCTCTGAATAATTTTATATTTCTCAATCGTTTTTAATTCGATTGTCATTCACAATACTTCGTGGGAGTTTTTTTCTTTCACCAAAACCGTTAGATATAGGCCTACAGTCTTGTACATGTCTTTTTGTCAGATTTTCATATACTGTACTTTTTTGCTTCAAATAAAAGTTTGTAATGTTGTGTTTCACCTTGAGGCTGTTTGGCTTGGTTTATGGCTTAAAGAGCTTTAAAAAAAATCTCTATGGAAAAAATGAATTGCAAAAAATACTTCAGAAACAAGTGCCACTGAAAAAGGGGGAAAGACTATAGCGGGTGAACTGAAGTAATATTAGCTTCATTGATTATAAAGGGAGTGCTCTTTGCTTGGATTCTCTATGTAGGCATTTATAATTTGACTAAAAATATTATTTTTCATGCTGCAATTTACACACTGCAAAGTTTCGAGAGTGAAGGAAAAATATCTATCAAAATAGAACTGTGCATTGTGTCGATCTTTTTAATGCAGTGTTTACATAATTGAACAATATTTTAAGGCTCCATGCTAATGTTTTAACATTGTTTACTTATTGTTTACTACTTAATACCATTAATAATTGACTCATTATATTAATTTTTTTAAATTAAACAATTAAAATATTTAAATTCAATTAAAATGAATGTAAAATAGTCACAATAGTTTAGCTATAGTACCGAAATTTACTGTATTCGTTTCATCTACTGAAATTCTGGTACCGTGACAACACTACTGTCCAGTAATGCAGCTAGATCACTAGATACATCCAAACAATTTATGACAAATGTACATTTTCCAAATTTTCAATTGGAACACCTGTTCTTGTAATGTCCTTACTCTTTTTGGATAAACTTCGAATTAGACATGACACAAATTTTTCATAAAACAAGATATTTGCAGACAAATGGTCTTATTTTTTTAAAAATCCATACTTGTCAAAATTTACCACTAATGATTTATCATATAAATATTCTAAAGCAGTATGTCACCCCACAATGATAATTCTGTCATCATTTACTCACCTTCACAACATTCCAAACTCATTGGATTTTCTCTCTATCTCTCTCACCTTCACAACATTCCAAACTCATTGGATTTTCTCTCTCTCTCTCTCTCTCTCTCTCTCTCTCTCTGTGTGTGTGTGTGTGTGTGTGTGTGTGTGTGTGTGTGTGTGTGTGAGTGTGAAATACCAAATATATTTGAATTAGGGGCTCAATGGACCATAAAACTCACAGATCAATTCATATTATGCAAAAATGTAACTTTGTGTTCTATTTATTACTTAAGTAGTTATTTGATACCCCAGCAAATACTACCAAGCTAATAAAGTTCAAACATTATTAATAATAACAGAACAGTCAGTAATAAAATGGGACCAACAACAGCTTGTTAAACAAAAGCTTGCTGAAACATGTATTCTGATATAAATTTGTAGGTATGTGTCTATTCAAGTGCGAGAAGACGCAACCGAAAACTGAATTCCGTGTTCTTGCACTTTCTGAAACACGTTAGTGTGTGCGCAGATAACAGCATGTGAGTACCAAATCGTGTTCTCTTCGCTTCTTTAATTGTTTAAAAATGCTTGCATGTTTAATTGTCAAAACTTAGAAGTGCATGTGCATCAGTCTATGACGGTTAAACTTTGCAACTAATCCATGAATCACATCCAAACGGTGGGGCTGGTCCGTACAGATCACAGAACAACTATGATCCATAGAACCCCTAATTTTAATTAATTGGCTGTTTTGGTCCGTACAATGAAAGTCAATGTTTTCCATAAGTTTCATGCACCAAAAATAAGTAATCTGTACAACTGTACAAACGGTACCAGTGGTATTACCAAGTCGTCTTAGCTAAATTATCACTTTAGAAGATTTTTACATCAGAATATCAAAAATCCAATTTATAACTTCTGTCAGGCCTAATCGAACATCACACACGTCATCACAGAAAATGAATTACAAATTTCAGTGCACAAACTTCTGTAGTGATAATTATAGTAATATGTAGTGCTGTCAAATGATTAATCATGATTAATCGCATCCAAAATAAAATATTCTTCTCATTAATGGAGTTAAGCATTGACATTACATAAAGTCATTATTCAAAAGTTAAACAAAAACTTATGAATTTAGATATTTACACATATTTGTAGTGGATGCGCTGTTTTTTAATCACTTTTCTTGTTGCATTCTGTTTTAATGGCAGCGAGGAGGGCTAGGCACACAGTAATGTTTCTTTAATCTGCAGATTTCATGTTAAGAGAAATAGTTTTAGCAAGAACATCAACGATGCGCACTTACTTTGATATTGTGGCAGACACTGCTGGATTCGGTGGTCGAACGGTCCACTGGCAAGTTTAAATAGGTCTGAATATATTAGCCTACTGCACAACCAAGGCTGCACAGAGGTGTTTATTTCACGAACATTCAGAACATTATGAAAATAGCATTGTGATTGAAGGATAGAATCTGAAGCAAACGATAAGATTTGCAC
>NW_015507096.1:48968-73143 GCF_001515645.1 Sinocyclocheilus grahami
CTGTTTTAATGGCAGCGAGGAGTGCTAGGCACACAGTAATGTTTCTTTAATCTGCAGATTTCATGTTAAGAGAAATAGTTTTAGCAAGAACATCAACGATGCGCACTTACTTTGATATTGTGGCAGACACTGCTGGATTCGGTGGTCGAACGGTCCACTGGCAAGTTTAAATAGGTCCGAATATATTAGCCTACTTCACAACCAAGGCTGCACGGAGGTGTTTTTCACAAACATTCAGAACATTATGAAAATAGCATTGTGATTGAAGGATAGAATCTGAAGCAAACGATAAGATTTGCACGTTTCTTTTTTATAATATTTTGTCAGTGACGCCGCGTCAGACAATTATGTACACTTATTTACACACATCGTATTTCTGATTCAACTATAGCCTATTTAAATATCCTAAAATATTTAATTTATTTAAAACAATTATATACTGCTTTGGCCAGTGGAAAAGAAAGAGATCCACTCTATTCTAATAAGATTCTCTGAGAGGTATTTTATAAAATTTTGTTTTTACATTCATTTTGATATATTTATTCGAAAACAAGACAAGGATAGTGAATGATTTTTTAGCAATGTATTGTACCGTACAAATTGCATTTTAGTCCGCATGTCATATTTTCCTAATGTCTTGTACCTTTGACGGTGTTAAACATGGTGTCACGTGGATGGGAATATGCATGGAAATGATATGCAAATTAGGTTATGCATAGTAAAACTAGGCGTTGTAAGCTCCATATATGGTGATTTTGGGGAGGAGATGCATGTACGCACAATCTTCTGCTGACAGGGATAAAAGGATTTTTGCACAGGTTCTGGCGTAACTAGCTTTTGTGCGTCCATACACTTTTAGGATGAAATCTATGGAAAGTTTTATACATGAGGCCCCAGGGCTGGGCAAGTTAACGTGTTATCCCATTAAAGCATTACTTAATTAACACAGACAATTATTTTATCACGCATTAACACAGTTTTTATTATTATTATTTTGAAAGTCCATTACTCATTGGCTCTGAATACACATACAGACAAACCATGGGTCACATGAGGGTGGGATGTTGATCAGTACTGGCTTGGGATGGGCGTCATCACGCGTCTCATCTGGTCTCAACCAATGAGAGCATTTGGGGTGGGCCTAGACTGCAGCAGCGCTCACATGAACGCTCCCAATAAAATTATTTAGGCTAAGCATCAACATTCACAAACCACTGTTCACTATTATTTTTAACTGAAAAGAATGCAACGTGCTCGTAATCACACTTCATAAGTGGGAAATAGGAAGTTTCTGATAGCACATAAAAGCAGCAGGGAAGCGCTCTCGCTCAGCAGTGCCAGCTCAGTGGAGTGCATCTTTTTGTTAACTTTGTGGTTTATTATTTTGAGTCGTTTGGGACGCGGTAACACGGCCCTCTCACAATATATTGCTTTACAGATCTATCACTTTTGCCGCTCAGAAAAGTTAACGCAATCATGCTGCAGGTATCAGAAGTTCGGCGCTCCTGCGCGGTTTGCGCTCACACTACATGCGTACCGTTCCCGAGCCCAACTGAACCAGGCTCTGGCCCACCTCTTCCAACTGAGCCAGGGACGGCTAAATGAACCGCGCCCGAGTGCAGCACGGAGCAATCACACTAATCAAAAAACCGGGCTTTGGGGTCAAACGGGCACGGTTAAGATTGCCTAGTGTGAGTACACCCTTATTCTCCCGCATCACCGCACACACGAGTCTCTACCCGCACTCACCCATCAAGTGTTGTCCCGTGCCGCACCCTGTTGCGTTGGGTCCCGTGATAGTGCAGGTTTCTACTCAGAAGGTGCCTATTATAATGTTATGATCGAGGCTCTGGACTTTGAGCATAACTTGTTTTTCTATAACAAACTATAAAGTATTTTCTATAAAAACGTTAATGCCGTGGCAGTGGCAAATAACTTTGGTTTTATATTTAATTTGATTACATTAATGTTTAAGTTGAGATTTACAATAAATATTTTAACTGCTACTATGTAAAAATAATACTGCTGTAAAAAAGCACCTTATTTGTTTAAAGTGTTTGCAAACCAAATGTTATTGCACTTGTTCATATAGCAGTACTTTTAAATGAAAAAAGTGCACAATACACAACTTTTGAATTCATTATTGAATTTTGTGCACAACAATGCGATTAATCGCAGAAAAAAATAATGAGATTAATCGCGATTAAAAATTGTAATCGTTGCCCAGCACTAATAAATACACACACATGCATGTATATATTTCAGAAAAATGTTATGTTTATATATTAAATACATTTATATATAATATAAATTATATTAATATAAATATATACATGTAAATACATGTAAATATTTTCAAAATATATACTGTATGTGTGTGCATTTATATATACATAATAATTATACACTGTATACACATTATGTAAACATACTTTTATTTTGGATGTGATTAATCATTTGACAGCACTAGTAATATGTTGAGTAGTACTTTTGAGTCTTTGTATGCATGTGTTTGCATTAATTATATATAATCATTTATGCCTCAACCTGTCTTTCTTTCAGTGCAAAGATCCCATCTTGTATGTTCTTTCAATACAACACCCAGCTTGGACCTCCATATTACATCCTTGTTGATACCAACTTTATCAACTTTTCTATTAAGGCCAAATTAGATGTTGTCCAGTCAATGATGGACTGCCTCTATGCTAAATGTAAGTCTCCACATTCTCAGAATTACTTTAATCAGTGCTGATGTGAAAGAGGATGGGTGTTATGGGGCAGTTGTGGCCTAATGGTTAGAAAGTCGGACTTGTAAACCAAAGGCAGCGGGTTCGAGTCTACAATTCCGGGGGAGGATGTACAGCACTCTCTTCTCTCAATAACATGACTGAGGTGCCCTTGAGCAAGGCACTGAACCCCGAACTGCTCCCTGGGCGCTGCAGCAAAAATGGCTGCCCACTGCTCCGGGTGTGTGTTTGTACTTGGATGGGATAAATGCACAGCACAAATTCTGAGTATCAGACACCATACTTGCCTGCATGTCATGTCACTTTCATATATTGGATATATTGATCACTGAGATTCCAGTGCAGCAACATTGAACAAAAATTACGCTGTATTTAATATAGAGTTTACATCATAATCCTGTGGATACAGGGCTGAAAATGGAGGGTTCCTGTTTTTTTTATTTAACAGAAAATTAAAGAGATTTCGATCTTTTATTCACTTGGTAGTTCACAAAAGTTGCACAGTTTCCCTATCACTGCACATTCTCACTAAACCAATCAACAAAGCAGATCACTTCAGGTAAATTAACTGGGATGAACCAAGATTTTAGTCAAAAAGCTGAACAAAAATCTTTATTTTAACATGTCATGAAATGGATAAAACTGTTGGAATTAAATAAAAAAAACTTGATTTTCTGTTATTGAGACGTACTGTATATTGAGTAAACCATAACCATTTCATAACCTCATGTGATGAGGGAGAGGGAGTTAAACTGATTAATAGTCTGAGGTAACCATCAAAACAATAAGATTTCAATAAATTAGTTTCATATTGGGGGGGAGGTTGTCCCCCCTAAAAATATGATTAAAAAACATGCCGTGTATTGTAAATAATGTTTTATTTATACTTTAAATAATTGTGTAAGTAGTAATGCATTAAAATGCTTTTTAAGTTTAGAAACATTTTGAGTCTCCCCCTCCCTTGCCTCCCAGTGCTTTGGTCCAAATGCCTGCTTTTCTCTTTTACATCACCTACACACACACAAGTCTGGTGAGAGAGAACAAAGCCAATAGTTGTGGAACTCCAGTATGTAAGGCTTTCAAGGCTATTTTAGTAACTTCAACATTGGACGAAGTGATTATTTTCTCTTTCATACAGATAATGCCAATGTATTTTTCGACGAGTCACTATGTTGCGTTTTGAGCCCAAAACTAGCCCAAACTAACCACATTTACCGGGGTAAAAATCGCGTTCCTGGGGCTAAAATACACGTTATTGGGGTCGCTTCAACCCGTGGCAAGAGTGATAAAGTAGCACAATTCCACAGGAAAACTGTGGTCTTGACAACACTGTGATGGATAGTAATGTCTACAACGGACATGACCACTATTTTAACGAAATTTACGCCCCTGCCTGTAACCTAATTAGATTTTTATTTAATTTATTTTAGTTTCGTTTAATTATAGTTATAATTATTTTTATTATTTTTATACTTAAAGGGGTCATCGGATGCCCATTTTCCACAAGTTGATATGATTCTTTAGGGTCTTAATGAAAAGTATATAACATACTTTGGTTAAAATTTCTCAATGGTAGTGAAAAAAACACCCTTTTTACCTTTTACAGCGACCCATTTTGGTGCATGTCTCTTTAAATGCTAATGAGCTCTGCTCACCTTCAGTTCTCTGAGGCTGTAAACTAGTGCTGGGCGGCATGACCAAAAATTTATATCACGGTATTTTTCAAAATTATACCGGTTTCACGGTACATGACGGTATTTTTTTTTCATGCATGACCGGGTGTTAACCATATTTTCTACTGATTGAGAGAGGTAATACTGCAATATATTGACTTAGAATGCCCTAATTTACTGTCATGAGTGAATATTGTCAAAAAATACCACTAAATAGTGACTAAACACGACCCCTTTTAATACATGTTAACCAGGAGTCAAAAGGGACACCTTTCAAACAGTGTTGCGTTCCGAACGTTGTTTAAGTGACATATTGTATTGCTGTATTTTAAAAATTCATATCATAACAAAAATTAACACCGGTATTCGGTATAAACGGTATACCGCCCAGCACTACTATAAACTTTAGCTGCATTCGTCACGGAACTTGCTAACTAGCACATTATTAGGAAAGGTGATTTGCAAAGATTCATAAAAAAACTTTATACTCTTCTGTTGGTGAAGCTGGATCACGAATGATTTGCGTAAATACATAGAAGCATTTAGGTAGATCGGGGGGCACATTCCCTTCAAAAACAAAAGTAATCCACTGTGTCTTCAGCGGAGGAGACGTTCTTGACTACACTTGCTCTGGCATTGAAATAATGGCAGACTGTTTACAGCTCACTCAGGGCGGGTCTATGATACAATGCCAGTGTCAGTCAACAATTGTGGGAGGGGCCTGTGCAGAACTACGTAACTCTGCCAAGAATCTGTAAACGGCTTGATCTGAGAAAGGGGTTTTTATTTATGGGGAATGGGGATTTTAATAAAAAAAATTATCATGAAAGGGTGGTTGTGTACACACACTGCCAAGACACATTTCAGTTCAAACAACATGTAAAAGTGAATTTTGTATCCCAGGTGTTACAATTTAACATATTTTGTTAAGTGAAATTAACTTAAATAGTTATAGGTATCATGTGCAGCAGTGAACACTGTGAAGGGACCCTGTGAATCAGAATGCAGCTGAACTTTAGTTTTTTAATGTAATTTAATTATTATTATTATTATTATTATATTAAATATTTTAAAAACCTTGAGCACGGTTCTAAGACGTTGTTCTCTGCCTATATATTTAAAAGGAAGACTGCATCCTGTGTGCAATGCTGTTGCTGACCAGGACTTTAAAGGGGTCATTTGATGTTGCTAAAAAGAACATTATTTTGTGTATTTGGTGTAATGAAATGTGTTTAAGCGGTTTAAGGTTAAAAAAAACTAATTTTTTTCCACACACTGTACATTATTGTTTCTCCTCTATGCCCCGCCTTTCTGAAACGCGTCGATTTTTACAAAGCTCATTGTTCTGAAAAAGCGAGGTGTGCTCTGATTGGCCAGCTATCTAGTGCGTTGTGATTGAACGAATACCTCAAGCATGTGACTGAAATGTTACGCCCCTACCATACTGTGATGCCCTGTCAGTCCGGAGCGACAAGACAAAAACATTAACACACATTATAAACGAGGCATTTGTTACATCCAGTGGGGACATATTTACGGATTATAATGACTTATACTGTCTTTTTACGCATTGCATCGCGCTGCGTAAACATAAAACCATGTCTGCATTTGTGATTGGAGAAATGACAAACAACAAGCGCACTACACTGCTCAACTCGCGTTTGAATCGTCAGTGGCAAATCCTTTAAATATGAAAACATAACGTTACTTACAGTCTGTGAGTCAGAACAGCCGGCATTGTAGTCTACTCTCTCAGGATCAGGAAACAGTCCTCCATAAAATGTGCTGCACACATCTGAATATTTGGGTTGAACTGGAACAGTGTTGTAAATACAACTTAACTACTGATTTCTAGTCGTGTCCTCTTTTGGAAGGCCAAACAAAGTAGTTTCGCTTTTACAACGAACGGGCTAGAGTGAGGAACGGCCGGCGGATTCGACGAAGGAGAGGCCGGTGGGCTTGCGGCAACCACATGTGACGACCCTGGGCTGGACTCCGCTTCGTCCACGGTGAAAGCCGATCCGGCGATCCACAGCGCGAAATTTATGTATTTCTTCAGCGACCAGCACGGATCAGCTCCAAGCATGACAAAGCAAATTTCGTCCTCTTTTGGAAGACCAAACAAAGTAGTTTCGCTTTCACAATGAAACACGCAGCGTCTACACGACATGGCGGCAGCAGCAATACTTCAGCGAGAATAAAAGTTACGCCGCTTTTCTTTGCGTGAACATTTAGGCGGCGTTATGCAAATCTTCCCACATCGTGATGTAGACATGTGGGGGCGTGTTAGAACGAGCCGTTTTAGGTAGGCATGTTGACTCTTAACTTTTATAAAGAATATCCAAGAATGCACCAAGAGCTTGTAACACTTCAAAGAGAAAGAAAAAATTGAAATCGCATCATATGACCCCTTTAAGGGATAGTTCACCTAGAACACAACTTACGTCATTCCACACCTGTATGTTTTTGTTTTGTTTTTTACAAAAATATATATAAAAGTATAATTTTTTTAACTTGTAAGCAAGAAAAACACTTGAAACATTCTTCAAAATATCTTATCTGTTCTACAGAGGAATGAAAGTCATACAGGTCTGGAATGACATGAGTGAGTAAATTATGGTAATTTTCATTTTTAAATGAAAATAAAACAAATAAAACTAGTAATTGGACGTTATCATTCAATGTTGATTTTAAACTGCTGGGCTTGGTGTAAAATTCAAGGCTTATATAATTTGTTGCACGATTATCATGAATGATATAATATTTACTAATACTATTTTTTTTTAATATAGGCTTAGTTGGAAACTATTTTTTTCTATTATTGGGTCTTAGTGGCATCTGCACTGATTACTCATAAAATGTGATCTTGGGTCATATGCATAAAACTTCAGAAATGCTCTTAAGAACAGATCACACCTAAGTGTTGTGTAGAAAAATATAGGCGTTTCGTCCACACGGATCCGGCATTTTGGGAGAGTGAAACCGATATTTTTTTAAACCAGGTCCCAGAGTGGATAAATCTGAAAACGCCGCCCTTGCTTTTTCATGTGGACAGCGAATCCATATATTTTCTGAAACGATGACGTCATCAGCCCACGTCTCGTGACACCGCTACGTCATGTAACCGCAACAAAAACATGAACAAACACTGAATGACTGTCTTTTTATTAGGGATGCACGATATATCGGCCACCATATCGGTATCGGCCCATATCGGCTCATTTTTTCTGTTATCGGTATCGGCCTGATAAGAAAATTTGGCCGATATCTTAAAGCCGATAAATAATGCATTATTTCCTTCAGAGACACTTCAGATGCGCGCTGTTCGTTTGCAGCCTTTTGTGCAATTGTACATTGTAATATTGTGTTTATTTGATGTATATCTGATTTATCTCATATAGAATGCGATTGGTTAAGTTAAAAGAGCGCTTCAGTTTACCAGTGATCATCTTTAGCTCAGCACACGCAGCCCAAACAGCAGTGCACAACATTAATAACTATGATTGGGAATGTCGTGTATATAACATTCTAATGAGAACATTATTATAATAAAACGTTGTGAATTCTTTGGGTTTAGTTGCTGTGTTTCAGCGCGTTGTTATGGGAAGAGCGCATCCACAACAGGATCACACATTCTGACTATAGCATGCAATAACTGCGTCATTTGTCATTTCATATATAAGTTGTAATATTATGTTTATGTTGTATTAATATTAATCTCAGGATGCATTTCCTTGAGTTAAATAAGCTGCCAGCAAAACGCTTCAGTTTACCGTGTTCATTCAGCTCTTCAGCTTCAGCTTGAGCTGCAGCTCAATGGCTGCTATTTAAAACAGTGGTATTAATTTGTTACTTTTTCAAAATCATTGATATATTATTAATAACAACAACCACTTGTATTTTTCTCTTATTATTTTCATCAACAATATGGTTTAGTAATTAAAATCATTTAATTATTGTCCGTGCAGAGGCTATTCCGTTTTATTGATCTATGGCGCATTCATTTTGATTCTTTACATGTGTAATGATGTCCAGTGACTTGTTTGCATTATTTCTGCATTATTTTATTTATTTGTAAGACTTTTTTTATGACTAAATTTGGTAATGGGAGAGTAAAAATATTTTTAAAATGTACACCGTTCAAACTAGGCTGCTTATGTTGAAGTGTTTGGGATGTGGCTTTTAATGATGAGACCTTTTTTGTAATCAGGCTCTCAAAAAGTATATAACAATTTGGATATAGATTTATCGGCCAACATATCGGTTATCGGCTTTCAAAAATAAAGAATAATCGGTTATCGGTATCGGCCAAAATTTTCATATCGGTGCATCCCTACTTTTTATTAACTAACATTAACACAGATTAATAAATGTATTGTTCTATGTTCGTTTGTATACTGCGCGCAAGGTTTATGCACATAGTCCATGTCGTCTTCTCCATTTTTAGTGCATCTCTGTGGCAGAATTACTGCGCCACATACTGGTCTGGCATGTATGACATCGTTTTGTGTCGGTTTTGTGGTTTCGTGTAGTTGTGGTTTCATATTTGTTGAGACGAGGGGGGAAAAAATCGGATAGGGAAAGCTCTGGCTTCGTGTGGACATAGCCTAAATTAACCAGTTGTACATTTGCAAGGGTATGATGTTAATAGTATTAAATTACACCATTCATTTGTTCATGATTTATTACAACACAAAATGGTATTTTAGTAACAGGTTTCTTTGTTGTATAATTTTTGATGAATGAAATGGGAAGGCCAATTTTAATTCCCTGTATGTATTAATATAAATGTTTAAATTTTTACCCTGTCTGAGCGCTGTATGCATAAAGCGCTACACAATCATGTATTCATACAACTTACACAATCTGACTAAACTACTGACGTACATTTGTAGTTTTCAAGCTAATAATTAAGCTAATGTTTTTTTTGTTGTTGTTTCATTCAAGTGTTCCTTGCATAACGGACTGTGTGATGGCTGAGCTTGAGAAATTAGGGATGAAGTTTCGAGTGGCTTTGCGGTAATGCACACTTGCATGACATACATGTAACAGTAACAGTGTCTTGAACACTGGGGATCAAACCAGTATTTGGGGACGGGGCATAATAATAAGCATTTTTATTTAAATGTCCTTTTTTATTTATTTAAATGAAAGATTTAAAGGGAATAATGAAAAGCTGTAAAATCTTGTTTGTAAAATCAAGTTGAACTATTTTCAAATAATAGTTTTATTTTAAAATATGCACACATTCACTCTAAATCACATTCAGTTATGCATTACATGAATCACACCTATATTTTCTATGTAAACCAGAAAAAACTTAACCAAAAAAAACCCATAATACTGTCGGTTGTTTAACATTTCTTTCATAAAACAGTTGGCAAATATTTAATATTTAGCTACTTACATCTTGCACTCTTTTACTGTTAAAACTAAAGTGCTGGGACAACATTAATTCGCAATGTTGTAATTAAAAGGCATTTTTCTATTTAGAGCTCTATCTATCTAGAGTTTTTGAAATGCTGGTAAATCAGCTGCAGCATTTGCTGGCCTAAGTAGTAGTAACTTCAGTTCTACCTTTGTTGCAGTGTGTGCCACTGCAGTGGTTATAAGATTAACTACATTGTGGACAGCAATGTCATTTGCCGTAAATGACATTTGAACAGTTTGTCCAATTTGATAACCTTATAGTTTCAACAGAATTTACAGGTGCATCTCAATAAATTAGAATGTCATGGAAAAGTTCATTTATTCCAGTAATTCAACTCAAATTGCGAAACTCGTGTATTAAATAAATTCAATGCACACAGACTGAAGTAGTTTAAGTCTTTGGTTCTTTTAATTGTGATAATTTTGGCTCACATTTAACAAAAACCCACCAATTCACTATCTCAACAAATTAGAATATGGTGACATGCCAATCAGCTAATCAACTCAAAACACCTGCAAAGGTTTCCTGAGCCTTCAAAATGGCCTCTCAGTTTGGTTCACTAGGCTACACAATCATGGGGAAGACTGCTGATCTGACAGTTGTCCAGAAGACAATCATTGACACCCTTCACAAGGAGCCACAAACATTCATTGCCAAAGAAGCGGGCTGTTCACAGAGTGCTGTATCCAAGCATTTGCGTTTAATCATTTAGAAGATGCTTTTTTCCTAAGTGACTTACAAATGAGGACAATAGAAGCAATCTGTTATAATTTCTGTTCTGATTTATGAATGGCAGACATCCCACTTTTCCTGCAGTGTCTGGCATATTTATAGCAGCTCTCTGACACCCACAAATTCTATGCAAAATCCCAGAAATTGAGTGAGAGAGAGAGAAGCCCTGTTTCCAGGGTATTAAAGTGTATTTTTGGTCATTTCATCAAAAGTTGTCAGCATCTGGAATGTTAACGGTGTACATAAAAGATAGAAAGCTGTTGTGTATGTGAATAGTAGATGTGGTACATTTACCAGAGATGTTAAAATTGGCATTTCACTGTGGTTTTAACAGGTTTTATGTTTGAAAGTGGCTACACTTTCTTCCTTGGTTTTTATGCTGATTTGAGCTTTATTTGTAGGATTGAAAAAGATTCCCGCTTTGATCGATTACCTTGCTCACACAAAGGAACGTATGCTGATGACTGCTTGGTGCAAAGAGTAATGCAGGTATGAGAACTTTGTAATCTGTGGGGTTATAATTGTTTACCTTTACTGAGATGGCAGCATCATTATTTGTAACAATTTTCACCTGAGATTTGGAACCAAATTACATACAGCAATTTGAGTTGCATTATATTCCAATTGTGACAGTGGGTAAAAAAAATGGGTAAAAGCACTTTGATTATATTTTTTCCCCCCAAAATGTATTAAAGATATCTTAATATCCTTGTAGATTTTGGTTCTTAGATCTTTTTCTGCTTCATTTGAAGGCCCTATATGGTTCCAGAGATATAACGGAATCATAGTGTTGCTCCAAGAATTTGTTAAATTGTACACATTTTCAGTGGTCAAAAACCAAATGTGGGTCATTTTGCATACAGATGATACTTTTTTCTTTTAAAGATAAACAACTGAACTTCAGTTAATTCAGGGTGCCCATTTGGCCAATTATAATCTAATCTTTAAGAGATATAACCGTAAAACCTTTTGTGTTCAGGTCCAATTTTGACCCGAGTATCAACTGAGTCTTCACACATAATGTTGTTCAGACTTTTTTGATCAGTGAGATAATTTACAGTTATACACCGGTAGATGTTTTTTTGTTGTTGGAATTAAAAAAAAATTTTTTTGCAATGTGCTAAAAGTATACATTTGATAAATTCATGCATTCCCTGGGAATCGAACCCATGATCTTGGCGTTACTCTACAGAACCTACAGGAATGTGACTTCTCTCAAAAAATTATCTTCTTTTCCATGTCTCTCACACACTTTTGGGACTGAATTTTGTTGATAAACATGAATATGCACACCTATTGATGATAATTTTTTTCATGGTTCAGTTTAATAAAAAAAGACGCTAAAATGTTGTAAAAACACTAGCATTCAAAACTTTTAAATAATTGCATATTCACTAATTAATTAGAAGTTACTGATCAGATACAATATGACTATAGTTAAGAAATATGACTGTTTAATAAGCTTTCATTCCACCAGGTCCAAATGGACCCAGGAATGCAAAAGTCGAATGCAGATTTTGAATGCATTATGAAGGTTAAAGCACAGAAAATGTAGAGGGTTCACAAAAGCAAGCAAGCAATCAAACAAACAAACAAATAAATTAAATGAGATTCTCAAATATACAGTATATTAGGAGTAAAAATCAAGTAAATTCACAAATCAATAAAATGAGACTATGAAACAATTCCAATCTCAGAGCTGATACCCTTTACATTGTGACTAAAGCATTCCCATTTGTTTCATTAGCACAAATGTTACATTGTGGCCACGGTGGACAGGGACCTAAAAAGGAGGATTCGGAAGATCCCAGGAGTCCCCATCATGTACATCTCCAATCACAGGTACTCAAGCTCTCTTTGCTAAGTCTTACCTTAAAGGCACAATATGTAATTTTTTGCCACTGGAGGGCGCGTATTCAAAACCAACAAAGAGACAAAGGCGTAGTTTGACGACGCCGTGACTGAGTGTGGAATCATGGGAGTTGTCGTCTTCATCCCCACAGCCGAAGCAATCCGATGGGACTCGGGCAGAAATCATGTTCATGGATAAGCTAATGTATTAAAGATTTATTAACGTCGTAGTATGAAGGAGGCTGAAAGCCATCAAAACGAAATAAGGGCGCTGAACGAGCGCGACACACGGCTCGAAAGCAGCGGAGCTTTTATTATGCCACAGTCAACCGCTTCCTCTCCTTCCGGTCGTGCATATTTGGGGTAAAGCAGCGTGGTTTTATCATACTAGGTACATTTGAAAGTTCTGTTATAATTCTACTCTGTGTGGTCATCACCTGTCTAATAAAATGCGTAGCATATTAAAGCGTCTTTGGTGTTTCCACGTTTTCTACAAAACAAAACCGGAAATCGAGGTGTATGATGACATTGGCAGGCGACACAATGACACTATAGACACGGTCCGTGTCACTAGTTAAAATTGCTTATTTCTCTGGATTTAAACATTCTTCGAAACATTTGGGATAATGTAAGTACACAAGTCAGCAAAATATATAATACTGTTCTAGTGGTGTTTGGATATTTTAATAAAAAAATCTTACATATTGTGCCTTTAATGTTACTGAGGAGTGGGTCTGGGGGGTTTGCCTTATCAACTGGTGAGTGCAAGTAAGAAGGTTCTGTGCAAACTCCAGAATTTGACTGAAGTCAGATGCTTTCTGCTTCCCGTAGTGATGATCTGGCAGTGTTTGTGTATTTTTTCATAGATTGAGTGGATTAGATACAATATTTGTTAGACATTTCGAACCTTTTTTAACTTGCAACAAACACTTTTCGTTCAAAATTTTAAGTACTGCTTAATACATCACCTGTATATAGATGAATAAAGTTTAACATAGGCCAGAACTATTAATATAACATTAAAATGACATTTTATTTTAGTTTTGTATTAGGGATGCATGAAATGAGTTAGTTCTATTATAAAAACAGATTTGAGAGCAATACCGGAAATAAAGTTGTCAGAATAACATGAAACACACATGGTCCCTCTGGAGAAGCTGTGTAGATTGAGGCAGCCAACTGCTCTCAAATCGCTCTTACAATACTTTGATGGCATACATTAGAGTGACATGGCATTGCCACCATCTCAATTCGGACAAAAATTCTAACTGGCGTGCACTGCTTCAAGTCCGACCGATTGATTGAAATTGTCGACTGATTATTGTAACAGAAGAATATTATCTTGTCACCTGTGTAAATTAATATAACTGTTATAATATTTTTTTTCAGGTATAACATTGAGAGGATGCCAGATGATTATGGCGCACCATGGATGTGCTGTTTGTTTGTTTGTTTTTCTTTTTTTGTAAGAATTTGTTTGGTGGATAAGTGGGGGACCTTCTACATTTAAAAGATTTCCCCTGTGAATTATGTTCAGAACTCAGTACAGTAAAGTTTTTGGCATTCAGAGTACATCAGAGGAAATTAAAAGGTGGAGAAAATATAGGAGGAAAATGATCTGCAACCAATGAAAATGACTAACCCAAATCTAAATGACTAGTCCAAATCTAGTGGCTGTTGTGGGAAACTTCAGTGATCTAGGACGTCCTCTTCTTGATATGAATGTGTTATTGATTTTAATTATTTGGTGTCTCCCATCAATGATATTGATTTAATCAAACATTAAATTGGCCTAGTAGTCTTTAACTATTGCAATATGTTAACAGCTCACCAATGCAGTTTTAAATAATAATGAACCTTTCCCCTGAAGCCACTCCCTGGCACTCTTTTATGTTCAGAGAATCTTAGGATTTTTTTTTTTTTTTGTCTTTATCTTAACAATGACATCTCTGTGAGTTGTTTACACATCTGGTTGGATCCCTTCTGCTTGGAGGCTGTCATAAATAAAAATCCCCATAGATACATTTATCAGTATCCTTGCTTATGTCAAATTATTATGTTGTTTGCCAATTATTATTGTTAATTATCTTTGGCTTCTTGTGGCTATAACCATATTTACGTTCTGCAGTGCTACACACAGGATGACTTGAATGCAATTAAATGTAAAATAGGCTACTGGGACAAGGTACTGGCTAAATAAATTTGTTTTTATTATCTTGCTTGTGCTGTTCTAAGGAATGATTTATGCCTGTCTTAAAATCACAACATTTCCATAGGTGTGCCAAGCAGTATCTGTAAAATTATCACAAAGGTAGGACTAACTGAGCATTGAATTTCTCAGACCACATTGCTAAAACTGCAGATTTGCTTTATACAACATTAGGAAGATCAGGCTCTTTCTTTCAGAACATGCAACACAACTCCTTGTTCAAGCTCTTGTTCTGTCCAGGCTGGACTATTGCAGTGCTCTCTTGGCAGGTCTTCCAGCCACTTCTATCAAACCTCTACAATTAATCCAAAATGCTGCTGCAAGATTAATCTTTAATGAGCTGAAAAGAACGCACGTCACACCTCTGTTCATCAATTTACACTGGCTACCAATAGCTGCTTGCATAAAATTCAAGGCACTGTTTGCCTACAAAACCACCACTGGCTCTGCACCCCTTTACCTAAATTTATTATGTCAGACTTATGTGCCCTCTAGAAGCTTGCGTTCTGCAAGTGATTATCGCTATATTGTGCCATCCCAAAGAGGCACAAAATCACTTTCACTGACGTTTTCATTAACTGTTCCCTCCTGGTGGAATGATCTGCCCAACTGAATCCGAGCAGCTCAGTCTTCAGCCATCTTCAAGAAAGGGCTAAAAACACATCTCTTCCATCTTTATTTGACCCTCTAACTCTAGCACTCTCTATTCTAATTCTATTTTATCTATTTGTTTTTATTTTTTTTTATTTAAAAAAACAACAAAAAAACACTTGACCCTCTATCACTTGCACTCTCTATTCATTTTATAACTGCTTGTTTTTCTTTTTTTTTTAAACTCTTAACACTAGCTTTCTATATCCAGTCAGGAAGTGGTCTATAAATGAGGTTAGGATAAATCGATTAAATTGATCATTTAAATCTCAAATCATGATCATGTGTCGTCACACAAAAATTGTCACATTTCTGTCTTAATTCACACTTTCTGGCCTTAAAAAGGTATTCAATTGGAGCAGAAAGTTTTAAGTCATGGCATTAAATTGCATGAGGGATTGTTTTCTTGTTGCAATTAATTTTAAAGTGAAGAGAAGGCATAATATCTCTGTGGCTTAAATTAGTGACATTTATGTGCTGATTCATCTGCCAGTAACCATAGAAAGATGTGCAGATGCACCTTTTCTGAATCTTGCAGTTTGGAGTTAGATTGGATAAATGTTTGTTCCAGCCTAAGTGTCTCCAAAAGAAAAAAAAACTAATTGAGTAAGTTTGTTGATTTTGACTGTAGTTTGTGGTCACCATTATTAATGACAACAAATAGTTTGTTAGAACTGCTGTTTCAATTTCAGATTTATAGAAGAATACTTGAATTCATGCAAAATGCATTTGCAGTGCTGCTTTTGTTAGTTTTGTCGATGTGTTTAGTAAATGGTTCACCAGCTTTTTTCGCTCAGAAATTGCTAGTGAATCCTTTAATTATTAAGGAATTATCAGTAACATTGAATTGAACATCAAATGTTGAAGTCGAAGGAATAAAATAATATGTTCTAATAAACCATGTATTTGAATCCATAGCTCAAGTGGAACGGCAGTCTCATAAAGGGATATAGCTGACGGGTCTGATCAGAAACATAAGTTAGTGGTTAGGAGCAGAGATATTCAAGCCATCATTTTTGTAAAACAATTTAAAGTAATGGTGATCTGTTGAAAGTTGTTTTTCATCATGTGCTCCCGATAGGCAAAATGTTGATGTATTGTGTTCACTTAAATTTGTTCTCTAAAGGAAGCAGAACAATAAATTTACAAAGTAGCACAAAAGCTAGACCAAAGGCTTCAAATAAACTGCAGTGTTGAAAATCCAGTAGCATAAAATAGAAAAGAGAACATGTGCATTTCTTGGAATATGTCTGCATGTTGCCATTGTCATTTCCTACAATCTCAGTTTGTTATTTATGTGACTCTCCATCTGGCATTGAAAATATTGAATTACCTTTGCATAAGGCATGAAACTGCACAGTCCAAACCAAGGTCTTGTGGATTTGCTGCAGATGGAAAGATTGAGAGATAGTGAAGGCAAAGCAAACATTCAACCTTGACACTTGATACGGTGTTTATAGAAGAGATTAAGGACAGCATTAATTACAGGATAATTTATGTGTCCGTAAATCATGTAACAATCTGAAGGTTTGAATTTAAACAAAAAAACAGCAGAGCAAATTTTTCTGTACAAACTGGGTGGGTTTTTTTTCCAGTCAACAATGTAAACGATAAAAGTCAGATATCTCAAAGACAAAATATTGTTCATTGAAACTACAGTACATATTCAGTCCTTTACTTCATTTACCTAATGGATTACAAGGTCAGCAAGGGAACAGTCACACACTTGGTCATGCACACACACACAAAACGGGGCAGACGTAAGCAAGGTATAAAAGGTAGCTATACCTATTTCTGAGAAGACAGATTGATCACATCTCGCAGGAAGTCAAGAACAAAGGTAATTTTTCAAATGAAATATTTATGAGCTTAAAGAATACATTTAAAATGTACAAATGTAGCAAACTGTACAAAGAGTGGTCTGTGTACATATTTGTATTTTGAAAATATGAGTGCAGTTGTGTAGCCTAATGTATGTACACTTTAGCTTTTTTTCTTCTATTATAGTCATCATGTTTTGGACAAGATATGCTGGAGCAAGTATATTATTGTTTTTTATGCTTATTCGTCTTGGACAACTGTATCCAAGAAATTATATGAATAACTGTAAGTTGCTAACCAATGATTAAATTTTGATACTTCAAATGGGACCATTTCCTTTACTATTATATTTCTATTTTATACAAGTTGGATGTGAGGAGTGCAAACTCAAGGAGAACAACATTTTCTCAAAACCTGGAGCTCCTGTCTATCAGTGTATGGGATGCTGCTTTTCTAGGGCTTACCCCACACCCCTGAGGTCCAAGAAAACCATGCTTGTTCCAAAAAATATCACATCAGAAGCTACATGCTGTGTAGCCAAAGAAGTTAAACGGGTAAAATGAGCATTAATAACCGCTATTGCTGTAATATTATATTATTTTACTCTTGAGTATATAACAAATATTGTTTTTGTATTTATTTGTAGGTGCTTGTCAATGATGTCAAACTAGTGAACCATACAGACTGCCACTGCAGCACCTGCTACTATCATAAGTCTTAAAAAAAACATTGTGACATTCAAGATTTGCTTGTTTGCCTAAAACTGGTTATATTCCCGTCTACCTGTCATTTTACGCCACTTATTAGAATTTTGTTAGCTGTGCATATTTACTTTTCTACCATGAAAATTGTCAAGGCTGGGTGTTTTTTCCACCACTTCTTTTCCAAAAGGTTGCAATCATTATTGCAACCAACATTTTAAGAGCACAGAATGGGATATTTTATCACTAATAAAATGCAAGAAAACACCGTCACTGCACTCTGCTTGTTATTAGTTTAAGCCCTCTTTTGCTGGTAATTGCTCACTTATTTTGTCATCTTACTCAAATCCATATATTAAATTTAAAATATGATTGCTTGTGACATGCTTTGTTTCTTCTTTTCTCCATCACTTTTATCCTTTGTATGGATTGAGGGTGATTGAAAGTCCTACACGCAAAAGTTTCAAAGTGGGTTTTCGCATTGATTAAAGCCTTAGAAGAACCGTTTTGGAAGAATAATTTTCAGTAAATAGTTCTTATAAGAAGCATTTTTTTCTCTCAGTCTAAAGAACATTTTAATCAAAACCCATGAAAAAGACTTGAACCTGATGACATAAAGGAACATTCTCCCACATATGCTGAGAGAAACGCAGCATCCTACACGCAAAAGTTTCAAAGTGGGTTTTCGCATTGATTAAAGCCTTAGAAGAACCGTTTTGGAAGAATAATTTTCAGTAAATAGTTCTTATAAGAAGCATTTTTTTCTCAGTCTAAAGAACATTTTAATCAAAACCCATGAAAAAGACTTGAACCTGATGACATAAAGGAACATTCTCCCACATATGCTGAGAGAAACGCAGCAAATATGCAAAGCTGGATTGTGATGTCCTCAGTGTTGCCAACTAATTTTCAGAGAAAGTTGCTAAAGAAAGGTCGATTTGTTGCTAAAAGTTGCTAAATGACGTTGTGATGTCATTGCGTAATCACGACGCAAAATTGTCACATCATCAAACCTCAGCAAAAATATATATTTTATATATGTTAATTTAGATTAGTTTTTCAAATAATATGCATGATATATTAAAATATAAATAACTGTATTTTTTAAATACATTGAATTATTGAAAACGTACACATTTTTAAATTATTACAATTTAAGTTTTTTTAGTAGCTAGTAAACTCTCAACAATTATGCTTTAAGCAGTGTATTAGTAGTTAATTAGTATGCTACACTAGCAGACTAGAAAAGTCTGTAAAAAATAAGGCACAATCTACTGTTAATATGAAAGAATTTTCTGTAATGTTTTTTTTTTACCTGTATTTTAAATTACGTATTGTGTTTTCGGGTTACAGGGTTACAAAGGATGATGGATAATGTCCTGAAAGATTTTCCATTTTTCTTACAGTGTACTTACTAACTGATCAACAATCGCAGGTGCAAGCTACTAACAAAGTGTATCATAAATGAACAATTATTCAATTATAAAATTATTCAATTATTATTATTATTAAATTGAACAATTGCAAATAGCAGCTAACGCAATTCTCGTGGTGTGTGTACTGCTAGGCATCTGTGGTTTCCTCTTTTTGTGTAATTTGGATGGACAATGTGTGCCTTTTTATTGTCTGAGTCCTTATCAAAAGTTGCCAAATAAATGTTTAAAATTGCTCAATTTGTTGCTAGGTGCTTTTGGAATAAAAAGTTGCTAGGGTAGTCTGAAAAGTTGCTAAATTTAGCAACAAAATGGCTAAGTTGGCAACACTGGATGTCTTGTCATGATAAAAGATTAGCTAGTGCACCAACCACACAATGACACATAATGATCAACACATTTAAATAAGAAACCAAATCATGTGTAGTTTTTTGTCGTCTCATTTTCGTTGTTTTTATCAAAACTGTAAATGTGTATTAATTTATTGTTACCAATGCAAAGCCTTTTTGCCATGCCAATAAAGCCACTTGAATCTTAACAAGACGAATACACTTAGCAAAAACAATATCTCAAGTTTTTGCTTCTCCTTTAAATCGTTTCTTGTATGAGATTGAAACGATAGTGATTATTATTATTTTTTCTTCTTTAGTAATTTCTGTGAAAAGAGACGCCCGCATACCGCCTGCGCCATTGCTGGGACAGTGCGAAGTTTCGAATACTACTATGACGAAAAATCGGTAATAAATATGAATTATGGTGCTTTGATGTACTTCATATCAGTTACTATGGCGACTGCTTCACAGTCATAAATATTAAATATATCTTGTAGACATCGCTTGGTAACGTTGCTGGGATGCAGATTTTCTTGTGAATATTAATTAGGTTGTGCTGACGTTGATTGGTTACCATCTAATAGCGAATGCACGGATCATGAATAATTAGATCAGGCCTTGGCCGTAGTAGTTCGAGATATTTGGGCTGGTGTGAATGCAGCGAAGATGGCGGAGGATGAGGGCAGCGCGACTGAGGTTGTGGCCCTCAGACACAAATTTCAGGATCTCATCTCTGAATTAAGAAGGAGCTCCGAGTCAACGCTAGATGCCTCCAATAGTTTTTGTCAGGATTTCTGTCAAGTACGACTTTATTCATGCGTTTTAATATATAAGTCTTTGTTCGTGGACGATGCTGCATGTTTGCATCGCTGCACCAACGATAACAAAACTAACAATAATAATACAGTCATTTATAAATGTGATGGGTATAACACAGAAAGCTGTGTGAGGGAGAGATGAAGCATGATTGTCTTTTAAAATCATTAAATCTTGCAGTCATGCCGTTTGTTTGTATGGTATGGTCACTGCTCCTGATGGCTAACTCATTAGCTTATTGTAGCAGCAGCAGCAGCAGCAGCCTGTACTTTTACTCAGGGGAAAAAAATCGGTATGTTATATATAATCCTATAACCGTCATCTATACAAAAACTCAGCAGATGTAACTTAAAGAGACAGTGTTTTAATTGTTGTCTCTTTTATTGAAGAAAACTGCTGTTCTCAATTAATTACCAACAGCGCCCCCTACGGAATTAAAACTCCTTACTGAGCAGGCATTAGGACCCGATGGAGGCTGCCGCTGCACGTGCTATTACTGTTTACTCTATAGGGCCTTTCGCACCGCTTTAGTTCTAGAATTAAATGTACAGTAACCCTAACCCTAAAGCACTGGGACGATTTTGTGCAAACTATTTCCCAGTACCATTTAAAGGGTTGCATTCGCACCGACAGTGTGTACTAGGAAGTGACGTTAGCCGGTCGACAGCGATGTCATTTGTGTGCGGCGTTCAACAAAGGAAACTAAGTTTAACGACAACTGGCAGTGCCACATTTGCTACAAGTGCCTGCACTTCAGCGTCCATCTATCGCTGTTCTCCATACTTGCGAAATAATTTGACACAATTTTTACAGTATGTTTACACAGCGTTTTGAATCATGGTGGGTGAGGGTGTTTTGGAGCTAATTTGGTTCTCGAAAAAGGCAGTCCGGTACTAAAATCGCACCCAGTTCTGGCGGTGCGAAAACGCCAAAAAGTGGGTAGTTACACAATTAGTTGTGGTACTATGAAAAGATTTCCGTGGTGCAAAAGGCCCTTATCATACACCAAACGCGTCATTCTGTACGTGCATTCTCAGTAGGGCTGAATGATTAATTGCATTTGTGATAATATCGCGATATGAAAAAACGTGATTTTTCAATCGCAGGGGCTGCGATTACACTCGGTCATGTGACACGCGAGAGTAAAGAGGTGTGTTCGACTTCGAAGATCGATCGTTGTGTTAAATCAAAGTATGGCGAGAGAAAGCATCGCTCCACAGTCCACACATGATAGCAGTTTGTGTGGAGCAGCATTTATTGTGAACGGAGCCGCTCTGACACACACACACGTGACCTACATGCATGTACATAATTAAAGCTCATATATAATTAAACCTGCAATGCATATATCTATTTAATTGAATCGTAGCATTTCTGAATTCACAATAGCATTATGCTTTATTATGATTTTTTAAATGGGTTTAATATATCATGCAGCCTTGGAAAACGGTCTACTAATGCATATCATGGATTCTTGTCCGTGAAATTAGCCATTTCCGGTATTTTGACGATTACTCGACACGGGCAAAATGAAATCAATGATTTTTAAAAAATCAAATACTCTAATAGAGTCGAGGAATCGGTGCAGTCCAAAATTGCTCCATAAACAGTCCTACATAAGCTAATATGCGTTCTAAAAATCTCAACACTTGGGATAATATGAACATGTAAATCCACTGTTTAACAGCTGGTGGTGCTTATGGAACAGCAGAAACACTGTGGGAAGTTGAAAAGAAAATGACATCGAAACTTTTCTGAAGATAGCCAGTTCCTCCTTATGCATTCATACAATTCATTCAATCACACAGTTTCATGGAGTTTCTTTCAGCAGTCTTCCTTCCATCATATTTTCACACAAAACGAAACCTACTCTGTGTGTTACACCTGCGCGGGACTCTTTTACACGTGTCTACACTGGACGTGAACGGAGCAACACGACAGAATACAGTAAAACCCATTATGATCAGTGATGTTGTCTACACTGGATGCGGTGCGGAGCGACACAACGCAACACAACATATCCCCAACAGTAAACTAATGCTTCATTCTATTTATGATGACCTGACACAAATTATAAAGGATCTGCAAGTGTAGACAGACTGTGGCACGACGAGACAACTGTTGTGTCTGGTGTTGACACGTTATTAACCTGGATTTTTCAAATTGCGAGGATCAAATGCCGGTTTAATGATAATTAAAATACTAAATGGAATCATTAAAATAACCTCACGGCCAATATGTCAAAACAAAAACAAAAAAAATTATTTGCATTGGAGGGAGCGGGACCTGTGTATATTATCTCACTCTGATTAGATGAAAACGTCTTGGCGAGCTACCACCAATCAGGCCAAGAGCTACTAGTAGCTCGCGAGCGACTTATGACTTATTGAATGATTTTACTGTTTGCTCTGAAACCCCTTTTGTAGTGGTCTTTGCCAAGTCATGTCCCAAACAAGTGGGTCAGTTCAGAAAACCTTAGAAAAATTTAATAAATTCATTGTCACCTGGTGAAATGTGGAGTGCGTATAAAATATCATCTTTAAAGTTTTAAAATCCTGAGATTTGGAAGAATATTTAACATACAAATGTGTAGCTCATTGTGAAAGTAAAGTTATTTATTTATTTATTTATTTTTTCTTCACTTTTAAGAAATCACTTAAATATTAACAAAGTACAAAGATGATTGTATACTGATTACAAAGTTAAACTTAACCTGTAGAAGGGACCAATGGTAAAGTAATGCATGGCTGGGCTGTAGATGGATTTCAAGATGTGAAATCTGATTTCCAAGCATTAATTTGAGGGGGGAGGTTTTTTTTCTTTTTAGGCATTTTAATTTAATTTATTTTTTTCTCACCTAAATGTTTAATCATTCAAAGTATTTGTGTTTTTACAATTTATATAATTTTGTTGATTCATATTTAAATTGTTAGAAATGTACTTACAGAAATTAAAAAATGTGTACAATTACATTTGTTGCGCAGTATCTTACACTTGATTGATTTCAAACTTTGAATTTAATTTAAATTCAAATAAGTAAACCGTCAGTGATAAAATAAGAAAAAATAAACTAATTACAAGCAATAGCACAAATAAACCAATAGAATAAACATATAAATAAAATGTAGTAGGTGACTTTTTTTCTTCAGTACAATATTAAAGATTTTTAGCTGAAACCATGGTCTTTGTTGATTCCTAAAATGCAAGTCAACAGCTAGCATCATTTTGAGAGTCATTTTGAAAAAGCATTAAATTAATACTCATGTCCCCTGATGATATATTAGGCGCTTTCGCACCGGGGGAACCTTTTCATAGTTTCTAGAACTATTGACGGACATTTCCGCTTTTTGGCCTGTTTGCACCGCAGGAACTAGGAATGTATTTAGTTCTAGGAACTCTGTTTGGGAGAACTAAATTAGCTCCTACTTCAGAGTAGGGTCAAAAACAGTTCTATATGAACTACAAGTGACGCAGTGTACGCTAATTAGACAAACGCATATGAAACACCGGCTACCCAGCATTTTTAAAAAGCCATGTAAACATATTTACTCCACGAACATGGAAAACAGCGATAACGGCATTTACCTGTTTGTCTGTAGCGTTTTGTTCTTTTCTCAGCCTCGATTTTCATGCACTTTTAATCGTGTAAATTGTGTGTTTACATTCCATCTCCGTTATCACGAAACCCACAACACGCATCAAAAACAGCTCTGAACATGGTGGTGTGTTTTTACTAAGGACTGTTTTTCTCTTTTCTTTTGCTTCGTCTTGTACTTGA